>NW_027192394.1:0-185149 GCF_041956645.1 Rasamsonia byssochlamydoides | reverse complement strand
TTTTCTTCTCCAGCTCTCTTTGCCTTTTGGCTTAGATCAAGTGTAGTATCTGTTCTTTTCAGTTTAATCTCTGAAAGTGTTCTAAGGAACACAACATTGATTAATCTCATTTTTGGACCTCGCGATGGGGCCTCTGCGCTTGCGCACACCCTTTCGCACCGTGTCCTCGGTCTTACACTACCACCGAGTGACGCGAACCTCCTTTTCTGATCCAACCTTTTCTCATCATCGTCATCGGCTTGTCCGGTGAGTTGGAGAAGAAAGGTTTCGTAGCTGACTGACTGGCCGGCGCGCGTGTCACGTCCACATCTTACCTAGATCCAAGTCACTGACCGTAGATTGGCAAGCCGTGGTATATCAACGAACGCCCGATAAGAAGAGTCGCCTTTGCTTTACAAATAAAAATCTTCAACCGTGCTGCCAGATGATTTCGAGTGCAACGATGTCTTGATTCAACCCCATAATTTATTGTCACACCGGAACTCAATGAGGTGCATTAATTGTCAATTTTGTGGAACCAAACGCTTAAGCAAACGGAGGCACAAGAAGAGGTGGAAGAGTTTGATGCAGTCACGCCCAAGACGAATTTTGCGTGAGTCTATTCCCTCTTTTGTTTGCCTGTTCTGTTCCTCTTGAATTCCTTTTTATCTGAGTGTCATTGCACCGTGATTCTCGATAAAAAAGAAACTATATTTTCCAGCATAAGTTAGCAGTGATAAGACCCCCGATCGGAGAAATATACCTAGCTAGGTAAGCAGGGGTTTTCGTAGAACAAGCCTTTCTTTTCGTTTCTTTTATATTGATGGCGGGCGATTGCTGTCGTGATTTCCTTTCCGGGAAAATATATATTCATGTCACAAAATTAATAATATTTCCTCGATCAAAGTACGCACTTACGATGCTGCAATATCAGCCCATACAGAAAGAGAATAAAGGATGCCGCTGTTTCTTGGATTGATAGTCATTATTAATATATAGACGAACTCCGATGTACCCACTACTGTAGCTTCACCTAACCAGCTGGCGCATATGGTAAGATCGGCTATCAAATCCGTGATCAACCGGAGAAGACAATGTTGGCCATAAAAATGTGATTGCTCACTAAGACGTGTGGGCCACTATCCACAGTCGCCTAAGTACATATGCTTTCATAGCAAAAGAGCATTTTTTTTCAGAACCCATAAAAAGAAACAATATCCCACACACATATCATATCTATTCCTTCGTCTTCTGCGTACCACGGAGCAGACCGGTTCTCCGGGCAGCAATAAGACCGGCTTTCTGACCGTGGGCGGCATAACGGGAGACAGTCGAGGCTTTACCAATGTGCTGGTGGTTACCACCACCGTGAGGCTAGAGAGAAAGAACCGTGTCAGAATCTCGCCGCAAACCACTGCACGGAAAATCTGAAGGAGAAAACTTACGTGATCAACAGGGTTCATAGCAACACCACGAGTCTTGGGCCAGCAGTTGCGCTTGACAGCAAACTTGTGCTTGGCACGAGAAGCCTCTGTAGGAAGAAGAAAATAATCAGTACTGATTTCACAAACCGACCAATCGTCCATATAGACAGGTAAGACATACTGAGCAGAGGCTTGTCGGTACGACCACCACCAGCGACAATGCCAACCATGCCTCGTGCGCTGCTCTTCACCACCTTCTTCGCACCGCTGGGAAGCTTGATACGAGTCGTGCCATCCTCAGGGTTGTGGCCAATGACGGTAACGTAGTTGCCGGAAGTACGGCCAAGCGCACCACGGTCACCGACCTTCTCCTCGACGTTGGTGAGGACCGTACCTTCGGGGACAGAGCTCAGAGGCAGGATGTTGCCGACAGTCAGAGCGGCATTCTTTCCGGCGTAGATAAACTGCCCAGTGTACATGCCCTCGTTGGCAATGAAGGTCTCCGTGACCTGCTTGTATCGGTACGGGTGACGGAAGGTGACCTTGGCCAGAGGAGCACCACGGCCGGGATCGTGAACAATCTCCTTCACCACACCTCGGATGTATCCATGTCGCTCAGCGTAGTCGAGGGTGCGGAACTGGGCTGGCGCCTTGTTCAGGCGGGTGTGGGCCGCTGGAAAGGATTGATGATCAGTATTTCGCGACCTGGCATTGTTTCAAGGTCTTTTGCAGTCGGACTCACTGAAAACGGATCCACGACCCTTCCTCTGGTTGCGGATCACACGACCCATGGCGTCTGTCTAGAGTGTCCTGGAGGTTAGTATCGAGAGACGGGTGGGAGGAGAATTGAAATTGAAATTGGCTCGTACCTCGACTCGGAGTTGAACTTGTCGCTTCGATCAGACGGTTTGGTGGTGAGAATTCGCCAAAAGCCTGTGTGGGCTTTAGGGTGGGATCGCTAAGCTAACCGAGTCGGCGCTAGCGCTGCTGGCTGCGCGGTGAGCCCGTGACTGCCGACTCTTGGCGCGACCAGTTCATCTTCTTCCCCGATCATCATCTATGAAGCCCGCTGGAGGTCGAATCTTGCATTTGAAGGCTGGCGTCGATCAACTCTGAATACTAACTGCATTTCAACCTCGATGTTGTCTGTATCTGGATGAATTAGCCTGGCCGAATTTCACACACGGTCGTTGTCTCGCTTCCTGACTGACAACTTACTTTCCACAGTTTTCTCTAACCAGCTTGATCGCTCTCTTATTGCATGCCGGTCTTATTGATTATGTGGTGGTGATGACTTTCTATCTTGCTGTGGTTTTTTGCTTGGCCCAGTTTGTTGCTTTCTCAGGCCAATGAGCCTGTCTAACCCGTGGTTCCATCGAAAATTCTGTTCACAACTTATGGGCAATGGAGCTTTCTTTCCGGTCATTCAATTTAATGCTATCTATATCACTTGATTATTTTGAATTTACATGTTTTTTTTTCTTTTTTTTTTTCGAGTTCTTTTGCTCTCGACTTTTTGATACCTGTTGTCGATGGTTCTATTTAACTGACGAATGTTGGCAAATCCTGTTTCCTCCGCATCATTTGCAAAACGAAGAACAACAATGGGAAGCGTTTATTGTTCTGCTTTTTTTTTTTCTTAATTGTCTGCTTTGATTTCAACGGTTGGGAAGCTGTGTTAGCACTTTTTTGCAGGGCGGACAAAACGATGGATTTGGAAGCATCAGCGTCTAATGAAATTCCTTCTTGACCACGTTTCGAGATTGATTGCTTCTGCAGGATTATTTGTCCCTTTATTCGGATGCGTGGTTTGCGCTCTCTATCCTTTCGTTCTCCCGTTGTCGGCATGCTGCTCCTCCGGATGGATGATGTATCCCTGAGAATGATAGCGGAGATAGCATTAGGTTGGAATTTCGGATCTGGGACGATGAAATGGCACTTCTAGCGGTGCTTGAATGCGATTCTTGCTATGTCATGTCATAGATTACCTTAGACGAGCCGGGCGCGTGATAGCCGCGCTTGTAGCATCCGTAGAATTTCTGGTTCACCCACTTCCATCACTAGTCCTACCACCTACTGCTGTTGCAACTTGCAGCAACACATAATAACCACGACCATCACCTTGCCCAACATGTCGTCCTCGGACACTTCCTCATTATCGTCAGCTCCACCCACAGACGATGAGTCTATGGCAATGACTTTCGAGACCAATGCCCCCATCACAAATTATTTCAAGGAAAAGGAAGAGACACCGCCACCGGCACGCTCTCCCTCACCTCCGCACGAGTATACGCTAGCAGATAATCCAGATATCGCTGTAAGTTTCTAGCGTCGATTTCTGAATCAACCTTGCGGATAGACGCATTTGACGCGTCTCTGCCTTTCGATGACGCGCCTGCTAATGTGTCGCGAATTCGTGCAGTTCATTGTCATGTTCCGCGCGCGCTTTAGCGATGTCTTCCCTAAATCACTCCCGCATTACGGTCCCCAAGATATCGAGAGAGGCGTGCAGGATCCCGTGCCGGGAGAACATGTGGAGAGGCTTTTGTGCGCTTTACTCGGCCTGGTGCTGAATCGGAAGAAGGATGTTGAGTACGAATGTCCCTTTTCATTTGGTTTCGGGTCCTGGGGCAAGGAGTTCGAGGTTGCCTCTTGGCCTCGCAGTGCTACTGGAAAAGGAAGCTAATGGGTCGTTCTTTTAATCAGGAAGGGTCATTATCAGCGCGCACTGGAGGACGCCGTTCAAACCCATGCGAATCAGTGGCCGCGGTCATGGCAGGGGAAGAACCCGCTTCACGGCGGGCGCACTTTCGCGACCATGTCACCAGAGGAACGCGTATGTCTTTATGCCCTTTCGAATGCAACCTTTTTAACTGACCTGAGGCTAGTTGTCACTTCTTAAGGCGTTGATACTCTGGGCGCTATCTTCCTCTGACGCCGTCCAAGCCAAGATCAAGGAATGCTACAAGCAAACGCGCCATGATGACGATTTGAATCAGCCCTTATCAGTGCAACCATGGGGTCGCGATGATCTAAAAAGACGATTCTGGCTTATTGAGGGTCAAGATGACACCCATTTCCGTCTGTACCGGGAGAGCAATCCGGCTTTGAAAAACAATACTTGGTTTAGTGTGGCGGGAAACATCCCCGAATTGAAAGCTGTCGCCGAGCGTCTTGAAAAAGAAAAATCTGTGCACTCAAAGAGGCTGAGTGAGAAGATAAAGATGGCCATTCCTCGTTTCGAGGGTTCCGAGGAGGTAAGGTTCCTTCCTGTATTCATTGTGGCTGTCCGCTAAGGCGAGCGAAATCAGAAACGCAAACGTCGCGACTATAGACTTGCGCGGAAAGCCCAATTTGCTCGCCCGGAACCAGGATTCTCTCTTTATGAAGGCCGTACCCGTGGGAAGAAGATGAAGTACACCTATTCCGACGACGAGGACATCTTTTCAGACGATATGCCTTCGACCCGAAGATCCACACGAAATTCCGGTGTTTCAACCCCAGCGGAACCTGCAGGACCAGTGTTCACAGCCAGTGGGAGACAAGTCCGGACGCGTACTGGAGGTATTTACGGGGAGTCTATGCTGAGCAGTCAGCGTAGAGATGACGCTCAGCTACAAAACGGCGCTAATACCACAGGGAGACCCCGGCGAAGTACGCGGGGACGAGTGAATGGTTATGGAAATCGCAATTACGTCGACGAGATGGATGATGAATCAGAGGCCGCCTCCAGCGGAAATGAATTGAAGGGAGACGAAGAATATCAAAATGAATTTGAAGGAGACGATGAAGACGAATCCAGCGAGGACGAATCGATGATGGACGGTGAGGAAGGAGACCCTCCCAGCCTTGTTGTGCAATTAAGATACGGCAAAGGCCGGAAATCCAACAGTCCACGACAAGAAACTGCTCAGAGTGGCCCTGCTGTCGATGAAGCAACAAAGGCTGGACCACCGGACACCGTGCAAGATTTACCTCCCAAGCCTGAAGAAACCCAAGTTAGTCACCCGACGGAGGTAGAACGGAAGCCTTCGGAAGTACAGGTCTCAAGCGCATCTGTTCCCGTCGAACCTCAACAACGATTCGATGATTCAAAGGAGAATATCTCCAATGAGATCGGTGTTCCAGATCAAAGCAAGTCGGAGGACACCGGTCTCAAAGTCGCTCCAGAGCTATCTGTCGTTCCGCTCAGTCCTTCGAGAGTTCATAACGGAAGTGAATAGGTTCTTTTCCTATTTATTTTTTTCCTATTTCCCCTCCCCCTCAAATCCGTGTTATATGGCTGCGGATTTGAACCTTGAGCGGCCCTCCCGAAGGATATTTATAGCTTTGATAGATTTAGTGGTCGAGGGAGCGTTTCGGTTCGTGTAATGGGTTCCAATTGTTTCCGTTAGGCGTTATATTTAAACGAGTCAATCGGTGTCGAGAGGGTCATCAAATAGAGGATGCAAACAAAAAGTGCATATCCTAGAATTTATACGGTCAACTGTTTGATTATAAGGGTGACCAACCCTTCCTAACTTGGTGAAACGGCGTGAAGATTCTCATTGCTTATGTCCAAGTTCGAAAAATTAATTATGGTATAACAAGCCTTACAGGTCTCGCTTCGCTCGACTGAGAAATACTTGGTTTAATGGATGCCAGGGAACTTTTGCCCCTGGGGCGTACCTATAATAGGTATGATTTTTGTCATCTACTTTCCTGGCGGGCTCCCTACCTATATTCCTTACTATAGTTCTCGCTATATGGACTGTCTTTGTTGGTGCCCTTCTACTGTACATACAATATCATAGTAATCCTACCGCGTGGTTTGACCAAAATCATCCAGTATATGTCGTAAACTGAGAGATACTGATATAACAGTGTACTGTACAATCCCTTTTTGGTGAGAAACCGAATCATAACGCCATCACTCCATAAGCTCCAAATACACAAGCCCTGTGTTATGTCCCAGCGAATTCTTGAACAGTTCTTCGTATCTCGACATTCAATCACCGGTAGCCTGCGAAAAACTGCGTGTTGAAGTACTATTGTTTTTGCGAGGTGTCAGATCACAGAATACGCGATTCCTAGAAAAAAGAGAGCATGGCAAGAGGTCAACTCACGTCCTCGATCTTCCCCACAAGACTCCGATCCCTCGCGACATTCCGAGCGGGAGGAAGCTCCCACTTGTTCACTTCGTACCACCATCTGCGTATCCTACTGCCGAGCGTGTTGCCATGGAGCTGAGCATTACGGTTCCAGAACCGCCAACCGGCGAGAGCGAGAGTCCATAGCGTGCCTTGTATAAGGGGCAGAAGAACCTAGCGGACATCAGCCGATAATTCTCTCAGGGGCGAAAGTTAATCCCATGGAAAAAAAGAGCACTCGTACTTGGTCTCTCACGGTAATCCATGCAATCCGTTGCCAGCTGTCCGCGCCCTGCAAGCTGGCCAGGTAGCTCTGCTCGAACCTCAAGTCCGGCAACGGAGGCAGGTGGGGACGTCGCGACACAGGCTTTATTACCCGGCTAGGGTCAACGATATCTGAGGGAATGCTGGCAGCGTCAGATGGATCGACTTCGACGGGCTCTCTCTTGGAGGCAGCGGTGGATGGATTGATGCCGTGAGTCGGCGATGGATTGCGGTTTATTGAGGCGGTTTGGATCGCCTCTGCGATCCCAAGAGAGGGATTGGACATTTTTGTAAATTTCCGAGTCCTGAAATGATTTGAGGAGATAAGTAAGTCTGCCAATGACTGGCGTCGGTGAGATTTCACTGTAAGGGAAACCCGGTGAGCAGTGTCTGACGAAGCTTGCCGAGTCCCGGAGTAGTATATTACTGTAAGTTAGGTACTTCGACAGTCGGAGTAGATTTCCCCTCCAACCCCAAGAGGACCCCACGTCCCTCTTGCAAGAAACAGCAAAACACCACAATTCAACCAACCCACGCAACCTCATCCAAAATCGCAGAAATGGCCGCTGCTGAGGGATACCCTCTTCTATGTCTGGAGAATCCTCTCCTAGGTGAGTTGCTTCTTTCCAACACGAGTTACAGTATTCCGGTGTGCTGACCGCTGTCTAGACATCCAGGGCGTGGGGTATGGCGATTTCTTGATTTCTTGAATGAGAGACGTGCTTTGCAGTGACTAACGGAGCCTTGTAGTGATGAAGCGCTGCTCAAAAAATACGGTCTCAAGGACAATGATGCCATTCTCGCGGAGGAGAAGCACATGGGTCTCTACGAGGAACTCTTGCAGAACCACAATGCGAAGCTGATAGCTGGAGGCGCTGCTCAAAACACCGCTCGTGGCGCGCAGGTATGCTCTTATTATTATTTTTTTTTTGCCCTGTCAATTCATTTCGAAGCATTGATTGAGAACCTGACACTGACGTTGCTGATCACTAGTACATTCTTCCTGAAAATTCCGTCGCCTACATCGGCTGTGTCGGTCGCGATAAGTATGCGGACATTCTCAAAGAAGCCTGCGAAAAGGCCGGAGTACATACCGAGTACCGTGTAGATGATGTCCAACCCACCGGAAAGTGCGGTGTGATCATCACTGGCCACAACCGTAGCATGGTCACGCATCTTGCAGCAGCCAATGAATACAAGATTGATCATCTGAAGCAGCCGCACGTGTGGTCGCTGGTCGAGAAGGCCAAGGTTTACTATGTTGGTGGCTACCACCTTACTGTCTGTGTGCCTGCCATTCTGGCTCTTGCAGAAGAGGCTGCCTCAAAGAACAAGGTATGTCTCAGTCTCGACCTATTTAAAACCACTGTTACTGACAGGATCCGAAGACCTTCATTCTCTCTCTATCTGCGCCATTCATTCCCCAATTTTTCAAGGACCAACTTGACAGTGTGATTCCGTACACCGACTATCTCCTTGGAAACGAGACGGAAGCGATCTCATACTCCGAGAGCCATGGCTGGGGTACGACTGATATTATCGAGATTGCTAAGAAACTCGCCACCCTTCCCAAGAAGAATCAGAGCCGCCCTAGGGTCGCCATCATCACTCAAGGCACTCTGCCCACTGTTAGTGCGGTGGCCAAGGAAAACGGCGAAGTTGAGGTGAAGGAATACAAAGTGCGAGAAATCCCCAAGGATCGCATCAACGACACGAACGGAGCCGGGTACGTATACACGGAAAGGCACTAGACGCTTTGAGACCACATTTCACTGACTTGACGACAGTGACGCCTTCGCCGGTGGGTTGATCGCGGGTATTGTCCAAGGAAAATCGCTCGTCGAGAGCATCGATCTGGGCCAATGGCTTGCGAGTCTTAGCATTCAAGAACTGGGACCATCGTAAGTTTGACTCCATTCCTTTAGAACAGAAATTCTCCTGGAAATCTAGATAGACAGACACAGCTAACCATAATCTTTACTTACAGATACCCCTTCCCTAAGCAGACCTACACTCCCATGCACTAGAAAGAAAAGTCATGTCGAGTCGAGTCGGCATTCTACTTACGGTCTAACTAACCATTATTCATTCCATTTCACTTAATGATTCAACCCATTATTATTATACCCGCTTCTTATGAAAACAGTATTTGCTTGCTGTGTCATGAACAGCTTTTCTTCTTTATATCCATCTAAACGAAATGGGGTCTTACATGAAAGAAGGAAGGAAAGAAGGAAGGAAATAGAACGTTTTCAACAACGTTTTTTTTCTGACGGAGGATCTCAATGTGGAGGTTCTGATGTGGTGTTTATTTATTTTTATTTTTATTTATTTACTTTCGCGTGGTACCTAGGTACTTATAGCTGTTCTTTTCTTTTGTGTCTACTATAGACAGGACAGGTTCCATTCAACAATAACCACCACAACCATAACAACCTCGACCTTATTGTTATACTACAACTACACTACTTACTATTGACAGGACAGGGGTGATGTGATGTGATCCTCCACGATCCTACTACCCAAAAGAGAAAGAAATAGAGAAAGAAAGAAGCTGAAAAAAATGAAAATAAATATTTCCTGCGAGAAAAAGAATAAACAAAAATGTACAGAAAAGAAGTGAAAGAGAAAGGAGACAAAAAAAAAGAGAAAATAATGTTCCACCAATGGCCCAGGCTATGTATGCATGCTGATAATATATTAATCATAATCAGCTCTTGCCTGAGCCTCACTAGTCTTTCTCTTTCTTTTTCCTTTTTTTTTCCCTATCAAGGACAGGACTGCTCCTTAACTGACTGAAGAAGGGACGAATGACGAATGACGAATTCAGCTCCTTCTTTCTTTGTATGTATTCTGAATTTGAATATCCAATACTCAAGAAGTTTGCCCTTGGAGTGTTGTTGTCACTTGTCACTTGTCACTTCCTAGGACACAAGTATTCATATTAACGGTTCACGTTTAACGTTCACGATCTCCTACTCGACGACTCGAAACCACGACAGGACCTGTATTGGAGGGGAAAAAAAGTTTCCCTGAGGGCATTTGACCTGACTTCCCGCTTAGAGAAAGGAGGAGAGGATAGTTGCAGGTTTGCGTGCCATATGTATTGTACATACATAGCGTCGACCTCTGTCCGGTTCATTCATCGCTTGGAACGAAGCAACGCGACAGGATGATGGAACTAGGGACTGGCCCAAAGTAGACTGATTCTTCCTGTTCTTTGGTAAAAATTCGTCATGAATTTTCTTCCGAACAAAAAGTATGTCAGTAATGTTCAACCCTCTTGCCCACATGGCGGAGTTTGTTGGCCGATTGCACCAAGCTGCGCTGCGGATTTTTGTCCATGGTTGAGTGCACTTGAACCATAAAATCCAGACCCGGACGGCAAGCTACTAGACGCAATGAACGCGTTATCAGCCCATGACGCGTTTCCAAGGCTGCTGAACACAGGCTGACGATGCTGCTGCGAGATCGCGCCATAATACGGAATAGAACCAAATGCATCCCTGTCCCAAGTTGAGTACTGATAGGCCGGCGTCGGATTTGGCGGTGTCCAGCTAGATTCGAAAGGCGACGCACTTGACGAGGCCTCTAGAATCTGTTGACGTTGAAGGAGCAAGCTGTTTCGAAATGCAAGGTCGCTTGCGGTCGGCTCTTGGGACGGAACACTTTGGTCGACGCTAGATGCAGCTAGATAAAGCGACCGTGACCGGGGGGTGAGGACGGAAGAGCTGAGCTGTCGGACTGTACCAGGACGTACCTGCGGGGACGCAGCCGCAGCCTCGTCTGCCGGTGAGGTGAAATTAGTATTCCAGATGCTGGGGATGTTAGGCAGAGTAGGACGAGGGGTGTATGACTGAGATGGCTTCAACGTGGCCGCCGGGTTCGACAGTCCTAGACCTGGAGGGACAGATGGTGCCTGCAGTCCCGGATCACGAAGAACAGTGCCAGACTTCGGCGGATTTTGAAGGAATTCCGGCAGTTCTGGCACAGCTGAGGCCCCCTCATAAGTGTCCGATTCTACCAATCGCTCGACGCCTTCTACTATACGGTTCATAGTCGCCGACATCGACGCTGAAGCTGACTGAGAGCCCCCAAAGGTGCTTCGGGTCTCTGCATTGTTCTTCTCAATCTGCTGTGCGTGTCGTATGTCTTCTCTCTCAATGCTTGTCGAAGACAGTGTATGATGGTGCCCATGAGGGCTCGCGTAGAACTGAGAAGGAAGGCCATCTTCCTGGTAAATGAACATTTTCCGGTCATTCTCGTCAACGAGAGCGACGGGTATTCTCTAAAACTCAATCAGCTCATCCTACCAACCACATCGAGCCCGGTGAACATACGTTGCTGACCACGAGATCCAGCCCATCAATCACAAATTCCCTGATCCGATACAGCATTTCCAGGTTTGGATGATTTCTTTCCACACCAGGATCGACCATGCGAGGCTTTCGCTGACCTTTAGCGTCTAAATATCTGCGACTTGTCGCGTCGTTGATCAGCGGTCTGAATCCGAGAGTTTCCTCATCTTCTTCAAGGAGATAGTCCACATCCGGTAAATTGGCGACATCAAATGTTGACGCAAGCAGCGTCAAAGTGTTGGCGTATATTTTCCAGAACTCCTTGATCTGAACTGAAAGAGACGAGTCTTTATCTTGTCTTTGCGCAACCAATGAGGCACTATTCGTGAGCAACCAGGAGCTATAGTGCCGCAGTGCTGGGAGGACCCGGCGCGCGACTACAGTCACTTTTTCCGATCCGGTTTGCGTCTCCTTGTCCTCAGAGTCTTCCGTCGCTAATCGCTCCAATTCAGCCAGCAGAATTTGAAGAAGGGTAAAGAAGGTCTTGACGTTGATGCGCTGGAAGAATAGGCGCGCATTGTGCGTGGACTCCCCTAGAGATTGCCGTCAGCAAGGATGATCAGACGCCGCGTGATTTGGATAACCTGCCATTTGATCTTGCTCTCGCAAAATCTTCCGCTGCTATATTGATCAGAACGAACTTCTGAAGGGTACCTTCGAGAGATCGCTCCTTGAGATCGACCGCAAGTTGACTTAAGACTTCATTCTCGAGCTCATCATGCTCTGGAAAATCGACACCCTTGTAGCACTGGGCGTGGAGGTAGACAAACCAAGGGGTTAGCGCCTTCCCAGGGATGCCGGCATCCTCGCGAGGGATCAACTCTCGTTTCGCCCATGCATTCATGATCTTCCTAAATTCGATCTCCAAGTTTCCTTTCGATGTCGGATGGGGTTCCTGAGCAGAGAGTGCTCTGTATAAGTGATAGGTCGCCCGGAGATGGTTGCCGTCGGCCAGGGCGATGACAGCCAGCTGGTTGTGGGATGCGCCCGAGTTCGGATTGATGACACTTGCAAGGTCATAATATCCGATGGCAGGGCCCCAATTGCGGTTTTTGCCAGCGACGAGTTCTGTTTCACGGTAGCGAGAGAGATCGCCAAGGCGGATGAGAGTGGCATGGCAGGACTGAAGTACACGCTTGCGAAGGTCGCCATCTAAGTTGACAGGAGGTTCAGCTGACAGGTCTAATGAGAACCCATGGTTAGTTTAAATTTCCCGAACAGCTGGTGAGCGTCCCGTCCTTACTCTCAAAGTTGAACTTCCGTGCGACTTTTTCTAGCTCGGGAATACCACCAAAGTGTGATGAAAGATGCTGGATATATCCTCTGTAGAACCTCTGGCTCGATTTGATGAAATCGAGATAATGCTTTTCCAGCTTGCGCTTTTCCACGGGCTTTTTCTTGCCGTTCTCATCCTGGAACTGGGAGCGCACGTCAGATCGGCCGTAGGCATCCTCGAAACCAACCCACACAGTCCACACTTACTCGAGCCAAAAGCTTGCGAAAACGGTTGTTGATCTTGACGTGAGCGTCCCATAGTCGAGCTTCGACGTTCGCCGTGCGGGCGGCTTCGAAGTCCTGAAAAATAGCATTCTGACAAGCTACGCGAAATCTGCGACGATCAGACCTGCCATCACGCGACAAGAAAAGGGGGGGGGGGAAACACTGACTCAGTGAGGAAATGGGTGATCTCTACGAAGGTAGGTTCCTTCTCTGCAAGAGCCTTCAAAAGCTCCTTTTCGGCTTGGAGCGCAGACCTGTACAGTACGTTTGTCAGATCGTCGGATGAAAAAGAGACCTTCGATGTGGAAGTACACACTGCCAAGCATCTTGAAATGCAGCCGCCATGCTCAAGACCAAAGAGAAGGCACCTGCGACCTCACAGACCACCTCGCCGTCAGATGGCTGGCTGTAAATCCTCGAGGCGCAAAAATAATGAACGATCCATCAGTGGTTATGGTGGGTTTGATTTGGATGGACATAGAACGCGACCTAGCGCAGACAACCGGCAGCGTGCTCCAGGCTGGGAAGAGGAATGGGAAAATGTTCAACCAACAAGAAAAAAGAAGCCCCTCCCGTGGGGAAGAGGAGTAACAGGAAAGCGCGGCAATCGCCAGACAAACAGACAAATGACAAATGGGATGGGCGAATCTGGAGAACAATTGCCGCCGCCGGGCTGTGGCTGGTGCAGGCACCGGCGGAGTCAACTGTGGCTGGTGATTCTATCATTGCGCATGTCATGATTAGATCGCTTGGCGGGGATGCAGCAGAACAGTTCATCCATCAACGATGGGGCAGTAACAGCACTGACATAATCCACCCAAGCTCATATATGAGCACTAGGTTCTGTCATCCTTCTAGCAGTAACCATGCGAGCGTGATAAATTTTTGAGGAGGCACAGCCAAGCAAGAGAACAGCTATCTTTGTACTGTACCTACCCCACCATGTCTGCAACATGGCCAAGCGCTTACGAAGAGACTCCTCATCTTCGTTATCAGACCTGTCAGTCGAAGCCCAGCCAACTTCCTCATCCCGAGCGACGCCTGCAGTGACTCCGCCGCCGGCCAAAGTCACGACGCTGGATGAGGTAGATCGTCCGGCCCAGGTGATGCGCTGCTCTCTGCCTCCTCATAGGGAGGCGCTCACGTTCTCCTCATACGAGGAGTATGAAGTCCACTATCTGCAAACTCATGTAAATCGTTGCTCTGAATGCGGGAAGAATTTCCCGACGCATCATTTCTTGAACCTGCATATCGAGGAAAACCATGATCCGCTCATTGCTACTCGGAGAGAGAGGGGAGAGAAGACGGTACGTATGAGACCTTTCCAAGTCCATGAAGCTTGCTCTGCTAACTTGCAATACAGTACAGCTGTTTCGTGGAAGGGTGCGAAAGGAAATGTTCGACACCACAAAAGCGCCGGAGGCATCTGATCGACAAGCATATGTTTCCAAGAGTAAGCGAAAAGATTTGCTTTCTTTTTCTTATAATCTAGTTTAGATACCATTCGTCGCCCTTGCTGATCATCATCACTAGACATACAACTTTTTCATCGTCAATGACGGTATCGATAAGCATCACTCCATGCTTCGATCGCCGAACGGCCAACGTCGTCGGGTCTCGACGACGCAATCTCATCATCGGGAAGGCCGGTTGAGGAACCGAAAAACGTCTCTGTCTTCCAGCACTGCAGACGCAGAACGGAGAGATGCCGCTAGTTATGGTCATGATGACGGCCATGCTCGTACGGACACATCGTCAGTAATGGACATTGACGATCTTACCAAATCCATGTCCGCGTTGCGGTTTGTGCCAACGAGTGTGATGAAGAAGTTGGACGGGCGCAACCAGGGAAAGTAGAGAGGTTGATAGAAACTAGCAGCACGTATGTACAGCTAGCTTCCTTTATATATAGATCGGGTAGTTATCAGGGCACGATTCTTCACCTGTGATGTTGTATTTAAAAGAGAAAAGAAGAGATTCGACGACAACAACAAGGAGATCACCCAGTAGATCCTGTTCGTCAAAGGCGAGATCGTCTACGATTATGAAGACTGACTCAATCGGTGGACTTCGCCTTAATCACTCTACCAGAAGCTTGCCTGGATAATAGTCTCAAAAAAAAAGTTTTGCAACAGATGCCAGCAGAGTTAAACTAAACCCAAGCGCCCTTTTTTTTTTTTCAAGCTGGAGGTTATAAAAGAAACCTATTTTGTACAACAAAAGTCGTGTCGTCTCTCCCGTTCCTGTCCCGTACAAGACCTATCACTATCACCAATTTGCAGCTTTTTTTTTGAAACATTATATAACGCTCAAGAATATGATAAGAACAAGTAAAATAGACAAGAATATATCCGATCGATAGATAATTCCAAACGCTGAGTATCGCAAAAATAGATAGATCAAAGCATGAGATTTCGCCTCAAAATAGGAGACCGCTATCAAATCAAAAAAAGACGGATTCCACCGAAAGTAAATATATGAACCCGAGAAGAAGAACTATGCATACTCCAACAAACGTGCGCAGGGCTTGCTGCATGTGCATTAGGCCTAACGAAATACTGTACGTCAGCGACCAAATCCTGTCAGGACAGGAATCATACTAAGAGGATGACGAGGATGACGCACCAACAAGAATCCACGGTAAACCAGAGGAATTATATCCTGGGATTCCTTGATGCATGGTGAATATTCACCAGCTTTTTTGAGAGGCCCATAGAAGAGCAAATGCTACAGGCTGCAACGCCAATGGACTCAGCGCTAGCGCTAGACATTGACGTCTTGGGTATCATCAAGGCAGAAAACATAACACATCAGAGGGGGGAAAATAGCAATAACTTGAACGTGAACGACAGCAAGATCAGCAGTTCTCTAGGAGGTCCGCATATGCTTCTAGGCTCGACCCAATCAGATCCACAATTGCCCAGCTTGTATTGCCCTTGAATGTTCGCGCCCAGACCCGCACAACGGCAACGCTGAGCTGCTTCACCTTGTATGGGTCCTTTACAAAGTCCAATTCGGGTCCGTCTGTCGGAGCCACAGCCATGTCAGTTTCGTCCATCATGCTCTTGATCCATAGAAGTAATTTTCGCTCATGGTCGGTCAGTTTCTGCTCGTTCTGAGTGGCTGGGATGGACAGCAGCCATCGGCTCAGGAGAAAGGCACACTCCAGACTGCACAGTGAATGTTGAATACTCCAAAAGAACGAATGGGTTCTCGCGACGAAGTCGATGCCAAGTCGCACCGGAATGGAGAGCGCGTGCGCCGAATGCAGCAGCGCCATGATGAGCTTGGGACTACGGGCAATTGGCGGAGATTCTTGAAGGGCTCTCGCGATCTGTATCGGATCCTGAGTCGCCAGACGGCGACAAGGCCCCAGGTCGACATGCAGTCTGATATACGCCAACCCGAGCAGGGCAGTTGATGTGAACGCGATGGGCCCGGCAGGATTTTGAGGATCAATACTCGATTCCGGCGTCCGCCTCCATCCCGCCTTCCAGGCACTCAAAGAATTATCCAACACTGTCAAGTCTTCCTGGCGGAGGCTGGTACCTGGCATCAACGGCGCAGAGAGACACAGCTGACGAGCAAAGAAGATCTGTTGGATGATGGCATGGATGAGAATGTAATTCCCGAGAGGCGATATTGGGGCCGATGTAGCTGCAGGAGGTGATTTGACAAATAATTTAGCAAACGCCTCTTGGAACGAGATCGTTGGGTCATGCCGGGAGCGGTACACCCGCCGCCATTGGGACGCAGTGTTGGCTTTCCACACGTCGTGGGAACAGGGCATATTCAGCTTCAGCTCCGAGTTCAAAATGAGTGGAGGAATATTGTACATGATGGAGTGCAAGTTGAAAAAACAATACACGATGAGCTTTGTGCGCCGGTTGCCTTCTTGCCTGATCCATTCATCCCAAGTCAAATTCTCGGAACTGGTGGCTGGCTCGGAAAGGCCGTGTTCACGGACCAGCCTGGCCAAGGTACTTTGAAGAGCGAGAATTTCTCGTAATAGTTCAGGATGTCTTTCCCACGATGCAAAGACCGTGAGAAGCAAGAAGGTTCGGATGACTTCCATGTGGGCATCCGACTCATCCATGGGGTAGCCCATGTGATCGAGCGGGTGGCCGAACGTCTGCGGCTGGAAAGGACTACTCGCGGTGTTTGAAACCGTAGAGCTTCGAGAGTGCGGGCTGGGAACGTAGATATTCCACGTTGGATTGGGCACTTGCTTCGCATCTCTCCGGCGAAGACGTTCCAGTAGGACTGCCTTTGCTGCATGGAAGAGGTCAATCCCCCTGTTATTCTCAAATCGATAGTGAGACCCAGCAGCAGCGAGGGCCAGAGTCAGTTCCGGTGGACATCTTGCTACAGACAGCGTTGGAACATGAATGAAAGGGAGATGTTCGTTCAGTCCATTGATGTACCCTGCGATAAAACGAGACAATGCATGCCGGGAGGGAGGGTTAAATCCTCTTGGCAGAACATGAGAAAACTCCTCTAATCTCGCTACGAAAAGCTGCCGATCTGCATTCGATATGTCCCACGCAGGTCGAGGATTCGTAGACTCATCTACGAGTCCCAACCTGTCCTCAGAGTCCTGAGGCTCTGGTTGCAGAGAGGGCAGTCGGGATCCAAAGTTTGAGAATGAGGGTGGCTCCTCAGCTGCCGTACGTTGCTCGCTGAGGACTTCGTTATTATATCTTGGTGGTGGTGGTGGTGCAGGTTCTCGCGGTGGTTTTGATTCGAATGGAAGAGTGGTGGTCGGCAACATCGGCTCGGATTCGACCGACGAGAACACTCCCGAGTCCCAATCCGATGACAGGCCGACGCTCTCGAGGAAGATGGTAAAATCCTGCACCGGGTCGCCTAGATCCGTCAGATCGAGAAAGGATGGTTCGACACCATAGGCGTCAGCGATGCTTTTCTCCTGAACGGGCTGCAGGGGCGGGGGAGGACCGGCATGACTGGGCGGCTTTCGAACCGAATCCAGGGCTGCTTCCTGCTGGCCTTCGAGAGCGACGTGACTTGCAGCATGAGAGAGAAGGTTGAGATCATAGCCCCAGGAAGGATTAAACTGATTTGTTTCAACCATCGGGGTCTGGTGTACCGGCACCTCCGGCGGTACAGGGGGTGGTTGAACAGGCACCGAATCATGGATGTCCAGCATGCGAGAGTCGTGATGTGACGGTTGGATCAGTGATGCTGGACTAGGCGGAATATCATGAGAGTCGTTGTTCACTCGTCGCTCTCCTCGGTGGGCAGCGGCCTCAGCCGGATGCACCAATCGCTCATGTCGGACGAGCAGGTCGCTACAGAATTTTTCCCCGGGGCCGATCAGCGTGTCAATGTTTCACGGCAGAATTCGTGCAGCGTACCTTCTTGCAAAAGATTTGGAGCATATCTCGCATGAGAATGGCTTCTCCTTGGTATCTACGCTGCATGTTAGCAAGGCCAGGAACTGCTGGGAACTTGATGAACCGAGGGCATTGGCTATTGGTGAGACTAACGCGTGCGGAGATGGCGTTGCAGGTGTTCCAGGCGCGCAAAAGACCGATGGCAGTATTCACACGACAACGACTTGCGATGCTGCACCGTGCTCTTCTTCCGTACTTTCCCTGGCGATTCTCGATCAGCCTCCATGGTTTGGATGTCCCGACGACGTTATCAATGGCGAGATCGATAATTTGGGGGGAGCGGGGAAGGAAGAGCTGTGGGGTTGGCGATGAGGGGGCCCGAAGGCTGGATTGTTGATGACAGCGGACAGCTGAGGCACTGCGGAGGGTCACGTGGGGACGCCCCTCTTGCTTTCAGCCATGACCCATCGTGGAGCAAGTTGCAAGTTGCAAGTTGCACCCATCGTCCTTTCGTTCGCAGAAATGGGGATACGATCGTTGCAGATGATTCGGAGTCCCTCCACAAAGCAGAAGATCATTCGGGGACCTCTGTTCATCTACCCGCCGGGTTCCCATTCTCGACTTGAACAAAAAAAATATCTTAAAAGAATCACCCCTACGATCAATACTACGATGGAGAGGGAATGGAGTGATCCTTCAGTCAAGAAGAGCCGTTGAATAATTTCGAATTCGCACCTCACAAGATCTTCTCATATTTATGCCGTTGAAACGCTCATGATATTACAAGGCAGAGTAGTGGAAAGAGCACCTTTCTCGAAGAAAATTCGTTTTCGAATATAATAGTACATTCCTCCTTGCTCCTGGATATGCTTGATGTGTGCGTGAGAACTGAGGAGACTACCGAAAACAAGGAGATATAAATAAACCCACCCTGTGGATGGAGTTTGCGGGGTTGTAGGAAGTCAATTCGGGTATCCATGCAGTCATGGGGGAAGGAGGGAGGGGGCTATTCTAATGCCCTAAGGCTTGGCTTCATCACACATGTCTTTGGTGAGACAGAGGACGCGTTTATCTTTATTTGCAAGCAGAAAGGATACGCAAGTCCATCTATACCAAACGCCCGGGTCTGTTTCCTCTCCTAAGGGTTTTAGACATCTGCAGTAGGCCGTATTTCATTTGAGATTGGAGCAGATTGCCTCGGGACCCCCTTGCATGGCGATACTCCGCATTCGACACTTGACATCTGCATGTTTCACCAGTTTAATCGCACCCCTAATCGTAATCAGATCGGCGTCTGGAGACCATAAACAAGTGCTCGACACGAGCATGTGCTGTCCACAGACCCGCCCAGACAAAACAGCCCACTGCCGCAGATCTGACATTGCAGCATTCTGGCAGCCTGGCAGGAGTTCGTGGTGAGCGTGCTTGAGGTCGTTTCAAGATAAGCCTTGGCAGTCAGCTGTGGGCCGCGTTTTGTTTGAGAGTGCGTCAACTTAGTCCGATCTCTCCTCACCGAGTTGTCCCGCCTAGCGCCGACCCCGACACATTCTTTCCCACGATAATTAGCCTGCTAAGACATCTTCTCGACTCTTGAGACCTCTCCCCTCTTGTCGCCGTCGGTTTCGAAGAGGCCTCTGGGCCGTTTGTTTTTGCTGTGTTTCTGGTAGACTGGATTTCTACCTCCTTGGACTCTGTGGTGGACGAGAAGGTCCAGCTGGCCTCTTATCTTCCGTCCATTTCACGTGTTCAGGGGAAGCGCCCGCGTAAGCAGGATCGCTATCAACCATCGATTTTGTCCTTTTTCCGCATCAGAAATCCACGCCACTTAGGGTGGCTGTTAGTTGTGAGTATGATGAAGATGCGATTCTTAGATTTTCTATGGCTGCCATTTGTGCTGCCTCGACAATGGCATGTTAATGAGTGGTCTTACAGTCCAGACCCGTCCTGCTTAGTGGTGACCCATGCCGATGTGTCAGTGACCGAGACATTCTGTCACGTCCTTGGCCTATAATCGATTATTGTCAAAGCCCGACATTCATGTGATTATAAAAGCGACTTTAAATTATTCCTGTAAATCGAAAGAAGAGCCTGCTCCAGGATCCTCTTGGCTTTTCCCCCAACTCTTGTCACATTATCTACTCCTTGGCAACCATGTCGACCATTCTAGCAGCCAAAACGTATTCTAATCCCTCTCTGGGGGTCCCAACGACCCAGACGCCGTCGTCATCCTACCACTCTGGATCCTCCCATAAGGCGACCACTGCTGCAAGCTCTAGCGATGGAAGGGCGTTCACGAGTCCGACGCAATCCGAATTCTCTGATGGAAATGATGGGTTGGAATCTGTTCGGTTAGTTCATTTGATCTGCGAGGACTCTAGATTCCACGCTGACGGTTTGGGTTCCAGATCGTGGGACGAAAAGAAAGTGATCGAGTGGCTGCACAGCATAAGATGCGGCCAGTACGAGGCCTTGTTCAGAGGTGCGATTTTTTTTTAACTATGCCATGTGAAATGAAGACTAACGTACGAGCGAATAGCCAATAATTTCAACGGAGACAACCTGCTCGAATGTGACCAAAAGATTCTCCAGGAAATGGGAATCAAGAAAATCGGCGATCGAGTGCGAATCTTCGTGGCCATCAAACAGCTGAGAAATAAAGCATTAGCGAACCGCAAGAAGCGAAATATGGTGGGTCGCTACATGGTTGGATATGGGGCATCTTTGGCTTATAGATGTACAGGATTCTCTTGCAGCTCTTGAGGCCACGACGTACACCCCTCCGTCCGAATCCAATCACTCTTCCACTTCTCGCCAACAGACCTCCTCAGGCAACCGGGGCTGGTCTCGCCAAGTTGACAAGTCGTCGCGGCCGTCATCGCCTGCAGATGCCGATAGAGGCACACGAGCCCATCGATACGCCGCTGAAAGCTCGCGGAAGGAGCAGGGCTCCGGGTATCTTAGCCATCCATCTTCCGCCGGGTTGGGCTCCGCCAATCAAGCCTCCAGAGGGCCCGTTCATGCAAGGCAAAATCCCAGCATTGATGGCTTGACCATGGGGCAACTTCCTGTCAACTCTCCTGTCATTCGAGTGATATACACTGGCGGCCAGACCAAAGTTCTCAATGTCAAACATTGCAAGACACCAGAAGAAGTCATGATCTGTGTGTTGAAGAAATTGCAACTTCCCGAAACCCAGTGGAGGAATTACTGCTTCTACGTGTTGGATGGGTTGGAGCCTGATCCGGCAAACTGCAGGCGGTTAACAGATTCGGAGTTGATGCGAATATGCGACCCCTCAAATAAGTCCGAGCGCGGTCGCTTGATTCTTCGAAAGATTAGTGCTGGAGAACCAGACGCAGACGAGCTCCGTCGCGCTTCTCAACTGGCTCTGGATGAGAGTCAGCAGACTCATCTCAATGCGTTGAGCAGTTCCAATCCACGAAACCAGCTCAAGATTCAGCAGCTCACAGGGGAATCTTGGCATAACATCAAACAGCCAATGTCTCCGATGTCCTCCGACAGGAACAGGCATGTTATTCATCAAGATGATCATGAGCCGGTGCCAACACCCCCGCCCCGGGAGGAGCGTCAAGCGTCTAAGCTCCGCTCGTTCTTCGGTGCTAGACCTCCAAGTGAGATGATCATACACGAGTTGACCTCGTACTTCCCGAGCCACCAGCGAGAGGACATTGAGAAAACGATGCGTTTATCCATTCGGAGATCGCAACGAATGAGTCGTGCAGCTAGTCGCTTAAGCGTTGTCAGCAATATCAGCCTGGCTTCAAGCTTGAAGGACGCTCCCCCGATCCCTAGCATCGCTGATACTTGGCTGAGCGCGGGAGGCCAGACAACACGATTCTCAAGACCGTTGTCAGTGTCGAAATTTAACTTACCTCAGACGGTGTATCGCGACTCCATCGCGTCGAGCTCTCTGCAACCTCTCCAGGAGGAGTCCCCACTCGAGCCGGACCGCAAGTCGTACGTATCGTTCAGTGGCTCAGAGGCGGCGCCTGGCGATCATGCCAGGAGTTTTCTCGATGAGACGCTCAGTGTTGCAGCCACGGATGGCGGTGGTTCGCTCAATGAACGCCTGAGCATGATTGTAGCAGAAGATGGGGAAGAAGAAGATGTTGGTCTCAATGAATTCCTTGCTGGGAACAATTTTGCGCCCCAAAACTGGATGAAAGGGTCTTTGATCGGAGAAGGATCGTTCGGAAGCGTCTTCCTTGCCCTTCACGCGATTACGGGAGAGCTCATGGCTGTGAAACAGGTGGAGTTACCATCAGCGACGAAAGGCACCGAGTTCGACAAGAGGAAAAACAACATGGTCGCTGCTCTGAAGCACGAAATCGAACTGCTCCAAGGACTTCACCACCCCAACATTGTACAGTATCTGGGGACGTCTGCGGATGACCACCACCTGAATATTTTCCTGGAATATGTCCCTGGCGGGTCCATTGCGGAGATGCTGAAGCAATACAACACGTTTCAAGAACCGCTGATCAAGAATTTTGTCCGGCAGATCCTTGCCGGTCTCTCTTACCTTCATAGTCGCGATATCATTCACCGAGACATCAAGGGAGCCAACATTCTGGTCGACAACAAAGGCGGAATCAAAATTTCCGACTTTGGTATTTCCAAACGCGTGGAGGCTTCGGCCATGCTTGGGTCTGGCGGGGGTAAAGGCCATATGAACCGCCCGTCTCTGCAGGGCAGTGTATATTGGATGGCCCCCGAAGTCGTCCGGCAGACGGCTCATACCAAGAAAGCCGACATCTGGAGTCTGGGCTGCCTGGTGGTGGAGATGTTCATCGGATCCCATCCCTTCCCGGACTGCAGTCAGCTGCAGGCTATTTTCGCCATCGGCAACAACCAAGCCAGACCGCCGCCTCCAGAGAATGCGAGCAAGGAAGCCCGAGCCTTCTTGGACATGACGTTTGAGATCGACCACGAGAAGCGGCCGAGCGCGGATGAATTGCTACGGAGTAAATTTTTGGAGGTTCCGATTATTCCATAGACGCCTTTTTCTTGTATGAAGTTACAACTTTCCGTCTCTCATCATTGTGCATCTCTTGGGAGTGGAGACTCTATCCCCTCCACCGTTTATTTTAAAGCCATGACTGCTATCTTATGATATATGAGTGACCATTTTTTATTTTATTTTTTTTGCCATGAAGATATCCCATTTAATGGAGACAGAGGGAGGAATTCTGGATATCCCCCCCCCCCCCCACATTTTTTTTATTGATGTCTTTGCATTAAGGAGAAGTCATACACTTTTGCATATATTGTACTGTACTGTATGATAACTTAAGAAAGTAAGAATAGGGAGCATATTACATTCCATTCTTTCTATGTTCATTTCTAGGCGAAATGAATAAGTCATATCCAAATAGCATGGAATATGATTTTAATATAATAACTACTTGAGCAGAGCGAGAAGAAGACTTATTATTATTTACTGAAGCTTCTGTATCAATAGTTGTGGGTATGTGTCCGTCTGCCACTCACTCATCCTAGGCAAAGGCAGAGTACAACGTCTTCTCAACTTCCGCCATTGTGATGAAGACATCCAGTTCTAGAAGTCCCCAAGTCAGTCTAGTAAGTACGACAGATTGTCTTGTTCATTCAAGTAGAATGAGACAAAACAATTGAAGTGAAATGGCTGAGTTGAGCTGACTCACCTCCATACGGCAACACCTGCGAAGCCACAAACCCACCCAGCCCTCGCTGCTGATCCGCCCACCACACCAGATTCGCAATCCCACTCCACCAGATCGTGCCCGCCGCTCGTCCGGTGTCCGTGGGGTGGAGATGCTGGAATCCAGCCAGGGTCCAGCCCTGCGCTTGGTCGTGGGGTTGGGGATATAATTCTGGCGCGGAGTTCGAAAACTGTGGCTTCGTTGCGGATATTCGCTGGCGGCCGAAGTCGGGGAATTGGGGGAGCTGGTTTTCGAAGAGCTCTGTCGGGCAGTCAGCATCGGTAATCTGATTTTTAATTGCAGGTTGTTATTGTTGTTGACGGACGTTTGGCACTCTCAGGCTTGAGGATCTCAACCCCGGTCCTGGGGCATTTCCCGTTGTTTAGGAGGACTGCGATTATCTCTGTGGGTAGACGTTCGTCAGTTCAGTTCAGACTACATAATTGTAAAGGGGAAGTGGAAAGATGGCATACTGCAATACTCTGCAGGAACAGCGAAACCCCCAGCACCACCAGAGTGATACACCTCTTTCCTTCCTATCGGGTCTAGAGCTCTCTTCAGCGGGTGACCATCATTGCGAAGGCCGAGCGTGCCATCAGCCGCTCTCTGGTGCATGTACGCAAGGCGTCTCTTCATATCTTCCGAAGGGAACAGCGTCAGATCCCTGATCCCCAGCGGCTCGAAGATGTGTTTCCTGAAGTAGTCGTCTAGTTTGAGGCCGGAGGCGCGCATGACGAGCTCGCCGGCCCAGTCGACGTTGGTCCCGTATTCCCATCGCGAGCCGGGCTGGTTCACCAGAGGCGTGAACAGGATGTCTGCCATGGCTCCTGAGAGCTCGTCGATACCGGCTGGCTTGGACCATTTCTTGAGCGTCGAGTTGAAGGAGTAGCCGAAGCCGGCTGGTCGTCGAATGATTAATTACCTATCAGAAAAAGAATCAACGCCGCTACTGAGATGATATGTGACTGACCAGTATGAGTAAGAAGCATCCTGAGGTTCTCGCAGCTCCGGCGCCAACTTCTCGACCAGAGCGACATCGTCCAGGGCCAGCTTCCCCTGCTCAACCAGTTGAAGGACCGCAATCGCCACGATCATCTTCGTGCAGGATGCGATCCAGAAGACTGTATCAGTCGTCATGGGCTCGTTGGAGTCCACGCCACGCTTGCCGGAAGCGTGCTCGAAGACGATATCTCCGTTCTTGTCGACGACGGCGACGACCATGCCTGGCACGCCATTGGGCTTGCTGGTAACGGAGTCAATCGTAGCCTTGAGACTGTCGACGATCTGGGGGGATATTTTGCTCATTGTTGGGACTCTCTATCTCTCTATCTCTCTTTCTCAATTCCAGAAGATAGTCCTTTTGTCAGAAGGCAAGTTTGGTGGATGGGAGATTGACCGATGGACCTGGTAATAAGTACACCTGAGAAACCGAACTGAACGAGTGAGGAGAAACGATTATCCATAGCAGGCAATGATGTTCGGCGAGTCATTGTACCCCTGCCCAAGTCGAGTCAGTAGAGAAATCGATTATCAGCAACGGTGTGTACGGAGTAACATGCGGCAGTATCCCATTCGACAAGCGAGTCGGAACAGAGACTTGTGAAGCGCCCAAATTAGCTTCGCATGCAGCAAGCGTCTTGGTGTCAACGCATCCATCCGGAAAAGAGTAAATACGTCCGTCGTCGTCCACTGACTCGCTGCCTGCCTGCCTGCTAGCAGCAATCCTTGACCAATTCTGTCTCATGCGAGTCAGGTAGTCCTTGTCTGGACTTTATCTGTTCTTTCTTCCCCTCATCCGGAGGGACGCAGAACCACCAGGGTATGTATGTACTGCACTGTACATCACATCATTCACTATCCGAAACGGCTTTACCTCGGGATCAGCAGATGCATCCTATCTTATCGATTAAAGTCGCGTATATGTAGAGCTCTGGCTTGACCGTTTATCTACTGTAGATAGACAGATAGCCTCTGATTTGCCCCACGTTCCTGACGCGGGGCAAAAGTTAGTAACTTAGTCAGTGTTTGACTTCGGATGGATCCATGAGGTGGTGTGGGGAGCATTCCCACTCGGCTGGCGCGTCATTACCTCACCTCAGAGACTCCACTGTGTTGGAGTAAATTTTAATTTTTTAGCCCTTAAGAATTAGGTACCTACCTAGGTAATTAATCAAAAACCGGTGTTTCTTACGCCATGCCGAAACTGGAGACAAGCTCAATTGCGAACGAGAGAGATGTGGAGGAATATTCAAATTCAAATCCATTCAAGGTCCTATGTCATTCGGTGTCATTAAAAATCGTCTCAGCTGAGACCTCTAGTGTACTGTACAACCCATCATGCAAAAATGCAGGATGCCCAGAAGATATCTAGATGTCTGTCACCATGATAGTACAGTACATATGATGTACCGGCAAGAAAGCAGGATCGATGACATCCTTGAACTGACTTGCAGAAATACGAGGAGGTTATCTGTATCTGTGAACGTGCAAGATGAAGATTCTCATGAGTTGGATTAAGACCACAGTAACTCCATGATATCTCTATTAATCAGGTAATCAGGGGTATCGCTACTTGAAAAGAATCGATATCATAAACGATGTGATTGCGTCTCACATAACTAGGCATTCCCTTTCAGGTTGCTTTCCCCTCTTCGCTCGTCCAAGCTTCTCGACACGCTTTCCTGCGTTACTTTTGTGCTTCTTGATTCGGCCACCCGCGTCCTTTTCCTTTTCTTCGTTCTCGCTCGCGCTAGGCGTGATCTCTGCTGTGCCCTCATCGCTGTCCTCGACTGCGCTGTTGGAATCGCCCGATACTGATAGCTTATCTCGACTGAGTCGAATGTTGGCAAGCCGGGATAATGCAGCACTAAGCCGTTTTTCGCCACCTTGTTCTTCACCTCCGCTTCGAGAACGAGTTTTGAAGCCCCTCGAGCTTCGTCGAGACAACGAAAATGAGCTTCGACTTCGATTTCCATCCCCCTTAGGTGTCGGGGGTCCGGAACGTGTGGCGGCATTGGCCTGGAGACTGCCCGAATTATCTTCATGGGTCGAACCCAGAAGGATTTCTGAGAAAGCCACACTCTGTCTCCTTCCGACCTGTCGGGATTGCCGGGATCCTTCTGTGTCTGGGCCTGTGATTTCGAAGCTTGGTCGAGCAGAACCGGACATAGATATAGATGTCTCAGGGGGATCATCGTCTGTGCTCTCAGCAGAAGATACGCGCACCGACACGGGAGCATCAAGATCCTCTTCAGGCTCGGTATAAGAAGCACGATTCTCCCGAAGACTTGTTCCCTCGCCTTCTTCATCGATGGGAACTATCCGATAGAAGAGAAGATATGGCGATTCCTCTCTCAAAGCCTGCTCGATATCGACCAGGGTGATACGCTCAGCTGCCAGATCGTCAAAGCGCATCCAGTGCTCCGATGCATCTGACCCCTGAACCGCATTTGAGTCCAAGCTGCTGGCTGCATTAGAACTGGTTCCTCGCACAAGGGCAATATAGTGACCCGAATCGACAGAATTCCCCCGATGGCACACTACAGCTTGTAGAGAGAGCTTGAAGTTTCCGTATAACGGGCCGTCTTCATCCATCTTATCGTCTTGGATGAAATGCGGTAGTCCGATCTCAATAGGTATGTCGATGTAGGTGTTGAGCCTGATCGCCTTTCCATTCGGCAACACGGAATAACGCTTCAAGCACATGCCAAGGATAGGCCGCTTCAAAGAAAAGTGAGCTGCCACCTGCGCATCGCTCGTCGGCGTATTGTCCGTATACCATGCTGGAAGAGTGTTAGGAGTAGACGATCAAAACGGCGATCCAGTTGGGACATACGTATCAAGCTGAAAAACTGCCACGCAGGCATCATAACTTCTTTTCTATAACTTCCCTTTCTCTGTCGAGAGCGGTGGGGTGTCGCGCTACCTTCGCCACTTCCCCCATCCCGACCGTCCTTGTCTGGAATGAAGCGTTCTTGCACAATGCTGGCTCTCCGGAACTGAGAATGAGGCAGGTTGACATCCACTGCTGGAGATAAGGGGTTGCCTTCATCAACTCGTGGCGAGCCCGGGTGGATTGGTGACGAAGTAGACGAACCGACTTCAACAGTTTCCACATGAACTGAAGTCTCCTTAGAAATCGAGTCAAAGGATCTCACGGAGCCAATGGTGGCTCGTCTCTCTAGGTACCTCTTTACTTCGATCCTATTATTGAAATATGCTTCCAGGCAGTCCTCCAGAGTAATTGCACTGCCATCATGATGCTCAGGCGGGATTGCCACTTCTAGCAATCTCTCATTAACAAATTTGTGATCATCGGCGGCATCCTCTTTCCCTGTATGGTAGATATCCATCTTGAGGGTAAGTAGGGGCAGCTCCAGCTTTTCAGTGATGAATGTAAAAGCCTCTGACGCGTCCTGTTGCCGGAGTTCCGCTGCTTCAGGCCAGCCACATTCTGCAAGAGACTTTTGGAGGTGTTCGGTCTTGTGCCAGTTAGTATTTTCTCATAGAAACAAAAGCGCACAACACCCTCGATATTGCGGGAGAGTCATGGACGTACAATATCCGTGGTAATCAGTTTCCCAGACCTCAACAGATTAACCCAAAGTCTTAAAATGATCACAAGTTTCCGTCGAGGCTCGTCATTGAATGATTTGTAGAGAATCGCTTCAAAGCAGTCGAGCCGAGCAAACATTGCGAAGAGCAGTGCGTCCAGATAGCAAGTGACGCCATTTCGATTCTCCGCCCCCAGAAGTTTTGTACTCGAAGTGTAACCTCGGATGATACCCTCGATTGAGTCTTCAAGGATCAGAAGCATCTCAAACGCTTTGTCCTCGTCTCCTTGTGCATATTTCGATCGGAGTGCGTATTGGAAGTGTTCGGTCTTCAGTCCGGAGATCCCAATTGAAGCAATCCGCCGCTCTAAGTTCTTAATCTGAAGGGACGTCAGCCAGAAGGATCACACCTTGGTCGGAAGTAGATAACCTTCTTCTCTTCATCCTTGTCGTCTGCGGATGTAGCATTGCCCGATGCAAAGAATCCCCGAAACTGAGGGCGCGAGAGGAGGCCTGACAACTAAACATCAACGCATCAGAAAATGACGACTAATAAATAGGCGACAGTAACAATAGCTAAACTAGTCGTGTTGGAATTAAAGATACCTCTTTGTCTTGCTTTCCATAACGTTTCTGCTTCTCACGCCTTGTGAGGAACCGGTGAATACCACTCATTGTCTGGCTCGCAATCCAGAAACTAAAAGGTGGAATCCCTTTCGAAGTAAGCTAAACTTCACCTTCTCACGATCTATCAAGATGGCCACTGCAAATCTGCTGTGGCGTTCCAGGCCAGCTTCCCGAGATGGGCTTGCAGACGCACCAGTGCGACTCAGTTCCAAATTCCAGTATTCCGACACAACGCACCACTAAGATCCAGCGTCATATCGATCAACATATCAAGATGGAAACCAGTCTTCTAGAGCAGGGACGCGCAGGCATGGAAGGCCATGCCAGCCAGTTCAAAGAGTGGAGCGCGTGCGAGATCTCCAAGGCGGAGGCGGGGCTACATCGAATTGAGTAAAGATCACGACGATCGCGGAAGTCAGTCAAAGGCAGCAAGGAAAATGGCCAGAGGCGTGGTGAGAAATCAAACTACCCGAAAACAAGTGATGTCAGATTATCATGAGCAAACGATTCTAGCTGCCTGCGCGTATGATTAGTTCAGAGGTGTGCGACTGCCTCCAGGCCAGCTCCGTATTAAGCCATTGTTATTGGTTTGCGTTGCCAACCCCGCCATGCGGAGGCGCGTCTTAAAAGGTTAGATCGGGTTAGAACAGATTAGAACAGGTTAGCGCTTGATGCCTGGCGTATCTGCCTTTCCGCCTTTATTCTGCCTGAGGCATATTACACCACGTGACAGGCGCCGGAGCTGACCCTTCTCCGATCTGGAAATTTTGGACCTCCAGACCGGCGCCTCTACTGCATACAGCCAACTGCACAACCACGCTTGAGGACGCAATGGCTGTCCGAGAGCCGACCAGGTACCTGGCAAGGGCTCTTCCACGAGCCCTTGTTCCATCGAGAAGCCCGCTGTGGCCCTCCCTCAGACGCAATGCCTCGGACCAGGCGACTTCGGGTAGCTCGCCAGACCCTTTGGATGAACTCGAGTCGGCATCCTCGCTGGGAGCTTCAGTTCCGGAGGAGGTGGTAAAATCATACGATCCCATTGCCAGAGCCAGGTCCCGAAAGACCCAGCTTCCTCGAAGCCGGTAAGTACAGATATTTCCCCAGATCTGACCATCGGGCCTCCGAAGAGCAATTCTTGTCCAGGCTCTGACAATTGAGCGCAGATACCAATACCGATCTCCCAAATACGATCGTGGCCCTCTGCATCCTCACCGACCTCCTCCTCCATCAGATCCTCACTCTCGACTATTTGTGCCTGGCCCCTTCACGCTGCCACGCGTTCAGCAGACCTACGACTCTACCATCGCTCAGGACATCCTCACCCTCTGCTATGTCCACAGACCACCGGGTTTTGAAGAGCCACCAAGACCACCGCGGCTCCGCCCATGGGACGGCAGTTCTCCGTATCACAAGAACAGACCTCTCCGTGGACCCCGTGGTGGTGATGTCTTGCGGCTGCTGCGGAAACCCATCACCTTCCGAAACATTCCGAAACTCGAGAGAATCACAATTCACAGCTATGTCAAACAGGCTGCCACAGAAGGATCCCACTGGCTGCACGTAGCGGGTATGGCTGTGCAGGCGATCTCGAATGTTCGGGTTCAGACGTTCAAATCCAAGAGCAGCGTCGCGCCATGGGGAATTGCTCCTGGCAGAGATACAGTGGCAGTCAAGGCGGAGTTGCGAGGCGAGGATATGCTACATTTCGTGGGAAAACTGGTGGATGTCGTGATGCCCAAGATCAAGGAATGGAAAGGTATCAAAGGCAGCAGCGGCGACAGCAGTGGAAACATCACATTCGGTCTGGACCCAGAGGCTGTGGCAATGTTCCCGGAGATTGAAGTGAATTATGATATGTAAGTCAACCTATTGCCCTCGTTTCTCCTCAGTGAGCTGGAATGTTTTAACCTCGATGACGTTTAGGTATCCTTCGGGCATGATCCCTGGTTGTCACATTACTCTCCATACCTCTGCGACTACCGACAAGGATGCAAGACTGCTCCTCAGTGCCCTGGGAATCCCCTTTTACGGCAAATTTGTCAACTAAATTTTGGCAATGGATCCACGTGAAGGGCGGTATTCCCAATCATCCACCTTTCTTGGGGATTGTTTCTTGTTCATTATCCACGTGTAATATATAACAATAAACTTCACTGCGATGTTCTCTCCCGGCTGTTATGACTTTTGGTGTTGTCGTATGCATATCGGTGCAAGTCCTATGTATACCTATCATGTATCTTTTCATACTTGCACTTATAAAACAAAAATAAAAAATCAGACACAGATACCTTGTCAACCGTGACCCATGCGGAGTGGCATGAACTTGCAGAGCAATTAAACGAAGATGTGAGGAGTAAATATGATAAAGCTATCTTGAATTCTAGGACAGTAACTTCACAAATATCCGTCTAGCTTTCGAGGCAGGCACTAAATTTTGACCTTCCACTTCCATTTCCAATCTAGGAGCGCCCACCTGGACGCAGAGACACTTGCCAATCCCACGAGGAGCACAGCAGAATAAAACCCTATGAGGACCTGAGGTGTTGTGGACTGAAGAAGCTGCCCACCAACAGGTACAGTGAGCAAGACTCCGAAGGCAGCAATGAAGTACACAGTGCCATAAAACCGGCCATACTCTTTCGTGTCGCACAACTGTCCAGCGCATACTGGGGCAAGCGAGAGCCAACCACCAGAGCCAAACCCGAAAACTGCAACGACAACATATAGGGTGGCTTCGTTGCGTGAGCCAACTGGTAGCCAAACCGCAGCCATTGTAGTGAGAGTCATGATGATTAAAAGCAACAGAATGTTAAAGCGACCGATTTTGTCCGCGACAAATCCAGGGATCGTCCTCCCCAGAAAGCTTAAGCTATTCAAAACAGTTAGAGAATAGAATTGCGTGTCCGACGAAAATCCGGCATAGCGAACATAGGTAGGGAGCAGCGCGGCACAGCCGAAGATGATGAACTCAAACGCAAAGACAGCCACAGCAAGGAAAGAGAGGCGAGCTGATGCGAAGGCCGTGAAATCAATAGTCGCTCTCGCGAGTTTGCCTTTGGGTAAACGGCCTTTTACTAACGAGACCCCAATGCAATAACAGCCAAGAGACATGAAAGCAATGATGCGGATGGACCAGGTCCAACCGTAGCGAGGCAACAGATAACGCAACACAAGCGGAATGATGGCACCTCCAGCAGACGAGCCACCCATGCAAATCCCGGAAGCCAAGGCCCTTCGCTTGTAGAACCAGTGACTGAGAACAGCAATGGAGACGGTAGTAACGATCGCAGAAGCGATCCCCCCGCATATGCTCAGACAAAGCATGAAATGCCAATATTTGTAGCACTGAGCCAAAACCATATAAGAACTAAAGCTCGCAGCTGAACCACAAAGCAACAGACATCGAGGTCCATATCGATCGAAAAGAGGTCCCACTTGAACTCCCAGAAACAAAGTCAAGAACACGAGGACTGCAGAAATCCAGCCCACATCACGAGGACTATATTGAGAGAGCTGGTGAGTGCTGATGTAGTCTTGTATCGATCCAACTGGACAGTAAAATCAGTCTCCTCTCATGTGCCAGGACTGGCTGATATCACCCACTAGCTGTCTGAAACCCGAAGGACGGAATCATCAAGGCAAAGGACCCCAATAGGCACGTCCATGCCTCTTTGCCGCCTTCTGGATAGGTCCAATCGCTTTCTTCTGGTTCGGTACATGTGTCAAGAGAAATATCATTCTCATCTCTTGCAATAACTCGACTGTCACTGTATCCATCCTTTCGGATCTTTAGCGGTGGGCGCATTTTGGGAACATCAAGGCTTACGAATTACAAACATCGAGATATTGGCATTTCTCTACCAGAAGAAACGGTCACCTATTTAATGTCGCCTTTGCGCTAGTCATCGCGGCAGTCGTCATAGGAAGGGCGCGCTTAATATTTGTAGACAGACCCACGTGATGGGCTGAAGACTATTGGTTACAACAGTAGATGGCGATAGCATGCACATTCAGATCAATTTTAGATGTTCGAATAATATCCATGGATGGATAGGTGCAGTCCTAAATCCGGTACGTTCTGGTTTTGCCCATTTTAATATTTACAGAGAGGACAGCTTGTCAAAGCTCTGTTGCTCCAAGTGGTGAGGTCAAGTTATCACATGAGGGGCCGGGATATCTACTTCTTGCCAATAAGGGAAACTGCAGCCTCAGGCACCAAATACAGATGACGCCAATGCAGCTTAACGCCGACCCGTATCGCTACCTAGGTATCCAAGACAGGCACAACAGCAGCCAGAACCAGCGCTGGTCTGACTCCCTCGTCCACTTGGCCGGGGGCGCACTATGATACAGCTTCAGTGAACGAAAGCGCGTCATGGCGCTGGACCAACCCAGCGGTTACGTTGCTCCGAGCAATCTATCAGAGCACCCCGATGCCTCGCTCCCCATCTTCGATGTCCAACGAGTCCAGCTACAGTTCTCGGTAGCTGCCGACTTTGTCGCCGCGCAGGTCGCAAACAATGTCCTCATCCTGGCGTTGGCGACAGGCCGGATATTACGGATCGACCTGGACAGTCCGGAAGACATCGACGGTATGGCAGGATACTTGTTTCGTTACGTCGCAGTTATTATAATATTCTGCTAATACGTTGGATTGGTGCAGACATTGATCTCCCGAAGAAGTCTTCTGAGATCGGGCTTATCCGTCGCCTGTTCCTGGACCCATCGGCTTCCCATCTGATTATCACGACCACTCTTGGGGAGAACTATTACCTCCACACTCAGTCGCGTCAACCCAAAGCATTGTCGCGACTGAAGGGGGTTTCGATCGAGAGCATCGCATGGAATCCATCCTTGCCGACCGCATCTACACGGGAGATTTTGATCGGGACTACAGACGGGCATATTTACGAGGTCTATATCGAACCGTCTACGGAGTTCTATCGCCGCGAGGAGAGATATGTCAACACAGTCTACCGAGTTCCGGACGCATCGGTCACGGGAATCTTTGCCGACTCGGTACCGGGCAAACCTGACCAGAGACGTGTGCTCGTGTCAACGCCTACGAGACTCCTGCTTTTCTTAGGCCTCGTAGGGCGACATGGCAAGGAAGGTGGAGGTTCAGTGTATACCGAGCTATTTCAGCGAAACACACCAGTGGTGCATGAAATACCCAAAGCGACCAAAGCTGCACCATCCACATTGGCCATCTCACCTAACCTTCCTGAGGACCATCATGTAGAAGGACAGTCGTTGGAAAGGCGATTCGCGTGGCTGTCCTCTCAAGGCGTGTTCCATGGCTCGCTTGAGCACTCTCCTACTGACACAGGTCGGCCGTTCGACAATGCGAAGATGTTGCCCCGCTCGCTTTTCCCGGCAACTGAATCTGCCCGGGGCGGCAGAAAGCTGATCCAAGATCCGATTACAGCCATGACACTGTCACAATGGCATGTTCTCACCTTGGTCGAAGGACGAGTCGTAGCTGTGAATGAGCTCAGTGGGGAGATTGTGTACGATCAGCCGGTACTTGAGCCGGGGCAGAGTACCCTAGGACTCCTCACAGATCGGACGAAGAATACGTTCTGGCTTTTCACCCCTCAGGAGATATTCGAAATTGTGGCTCATGATGAAGACCGGGATGTTTGGAAAGTCTTTCTCAAGGAGCAGAAATTCGATGAAGCCCTCCGGTATGCACATGGAGCTGCACAAAAAGACGCCATCGCCACCGCATTTGGTGATTATTTGACTAGCAAGGGTAATTACCTTGAAGCAGCCGCGGTGTGGGGGAAAAGTAGCAAAGGCTTTGAGGAAGTCTGTTTGACTTTCATCGACCGTGGGGAACACGATGCGCTGCGGAAATATCTCCTCACCCAGCTTGCAACCTATAAAAAGTCGGCCACCATGCAGCGGGTGATGATAACGAGCTGGCTCGTGGAGATTTTCATGGCCAAGCTGAATTCGCTTGATGACACGATCGCCACCAAGGCGGAGTTGGCGGGAGGCACAAGTCCAGGAGAATCAAAGGAGCAGCTCAAAAGCGTTCGGGCCGAGTTTCAGGAGTTTGTCACCAAGTACAAATCCGATCTGGATCGGAAAACTGTCTACGACATTATCAGCAGCCATGGCAGAGAGGAAGAGTTGCTCTTCTTTGCGACGGCGACGAACGACTATAATTATGTCCTGTCCTATTGGATTCAACGGGAGAAGTGGTCCGAGGCATTAAGCGTCTTGCAGAAGCAGAGCAATCCGGAGGTGTTCTACAAGTATAGCAGTGTTCTCATGGTGCATGCCTCTGCGGGCCTTGTGGACATCTTGATGCGGCAAACTAATCTCGATCCTGAGAAATTGATACCGGCGCTCCTCAGCTATAACAAGACCGCCAAGGTTCCCCTCAGTCAGAACCAAGCCGTGCGGTACCTCAACTTCATCATCGCGAACCATCCTCATCCTGCCGCCGCCGTCCACAACACGTTAATCTCAATTTATGCGTCGAGTCCTTCGTCGTCGGAAGCGGCATTGCTGACGTATCTCGAATCACAACCGTCCGATCCACCACCGTATGATGCAGACTTTGCCTTGCGCCTGTGCATCCAACACGAGCGCGTCCAATCGTGCATCCACATTTATAGTACGATGGGGCAATACCTCCAGGCAGTTGAATTGGCCCTGAAATACAATGATATCGAGCTTGCAGCCATTGTTGCGGATAGGCCCGAAGGAAATGACAAGCTCCGGAAGAAACTGTGGCTTCTCGTCGCCGAGAAGAAGATCCGACAACCGGGGACCGGGATCAAAGACGCAATCGAATTCCTCCGCCGGTGCGAACTGCTCCGTATTGAAGACCTGATTCCGTTCTTCCCCGACTTTGTCGTCATCGATGACTTCAAGGACGAGATCTGCAACGCCTTGGAAGAGTATTCGCGGCACATTGATGCCCTCCGACAGGAGATGGACAATTCCGCCCACACGGCCAGTCAGATTCGCGCGGAGATTGCCGCCTTGGACACGCGGTACGCCATTGTCGAGCCGGGAGAAAAATGCTGGATCTGCTCTCTGCCCGTGCTCAGCCGGCAATTCTTCGTTTTTCCCTGTCAGCACGCTTTCCACAGCGACTGTCTCGGGAAGGAGGTCCTCGAGGGCGCCGGGGGGAAGAAGCGATACATTCGGGATTTACAGGCGCAGCTGAACAAGGGGGACATCACGACGTCTCGAAGAGAGAAGATTATCAAAGAACTGGATTCGTTGATTGCGGAAGCTTGGTAAGTCAACAGCAGCAGCAACAGCAGCATTTCCTCCCTCTTCTTCTCTTTCATTCGAATCACGTTGTCTATGCACTAGCTAATGAGTACATACAGTATCCTCTGCGGCGACCGCGGCATCAAGCAAATCGACAAACCATTCATTACTGAATCCGATAATGTGGATGAATGGGCACTATAATTAATTTTGTTTATGACTATGATGTATACAGTTATCTTGGGAGAAATATGATATCGATCAATCAATTAGCTCCTTACTCATCATCGTCTTACGACCTCGCAGTGTTGATAGCCAGCAGCAAACAATATATGTGTGGATGTGCAGTACGTACTGTACTGTATATTAGTCAGTAGACGTATATATACTTTTTATTTATTCACAGAATCTACAGTAACTGGTCAGCCAAGTTCAAACAAAGCAAGAAAGCATGGCTCTGCTCTGCTGTGCTCTGCTCTGTGTATCGTATCTATCTATCTATCTGATCAGATAACGACAAGGCTGGCGCTGAGTCTACCATTGTATAATTTTCCTTTTTCTTTCCTTTCCTTCCCTTTTATGTAACCCACACATATGTACAGTACATACATAGAGACTCATACATAAATACAAAGAGCGGGGAAGAGAAAAAAACAAAGAAGGGGGAAATATTTGATCGACGTATGTATGTACAGTACAAGCCATTTTTTTTCACATAGAAGAAATAAGAATAAGAACAAGGTATGAATAATAAGGTATGGATAAAGAATCACCATATCAGTAACTAAGGCGTAGCGTCTATCATAATAACCGCAAGAGTTCCAAATCTTGCGCAATGGCCGGGCTGTACGGCGCGCAGCCTTCGAGAAACTGGATCATTTCCTCGTACCACCGCTCCCAACCCGGTGGTAAGGTCTCACGTAATCGGCGATCCGGAGAATGCGAAATGCAGTAGAAGAGGAGGATTTGGCCGAAGAACCTGATTCATAAAGCATTATCAGAAATCTGCCTAATGGTGTATGCAGGGAGCGGGCAGAGGAAATAAGATAAGATAGGAGAGGGGAGACAAGGGGCTTAACTTACTGAGAGCAAAAAGCGAATTTGATGGGAATACAGCTCTTCATCCGCCGGAAGATGCCGCGCACAATCGGCCAGTCCATCGCGTACTTCAGCCCGGACCTGATCTGCTCAAAGTCATCCTCGGTTAGAGACCCCGGGATACGGAGCGCTTTGTACAGGTAGGGCCGGCCGATGTGGAACTTGGCAATTCGGAATCGGCCTCGGAGCATTGCGTCGGCGACCGCTACAGCGGGGGAGACTGCGTGGCCTGGTTCAATGGTCGTCGACGTCGGATCTGTACCGTCTGACGGAGGAGCCTTGTTGTTCAGATGTTCGGAGGAGAACTGTATTGCTGGAGGGAGGTTGAGGCGCCACTGCTCGATTTGGTGGTGCAATTCTGCGTTCACAGCAGGACGAGGTAGGGTTCCGGACTCAGCTATAAGACAAAGATCGCATCGTTAGTTAAAGTCATTAAAATGACGACATGCTGGGATAAAGGCTCACTCACAGAAAACGTACAGGCTGTGCCTGATCCGGGTCAGAATAATTCGATGCGCAACCTGGGCGAGAAAATGGTATTGAAAGAATTGGTCATCGGGATTGTCTACAGAGGCCATGCTGGCAGGTAATCCGACGGGATTGAAGGCGATGAATTTCGGGATGGGGACATAGTCTTCCAGCCGAGCGAGACCGCTAGAGGGCAAGTCCAGCTCCTGCACGAGGATCGTCTCATACATGACGGTGTTCCAAAATACCCTTGACTTCATATCGCCTTCCCACTCGTCGAAGTTGATTTCGCGACTGGCAACGTGTCAGCTGAGTTTGCAGATCCGGGACCAACCAGAGGAGTATACTTTGTCAACATGGAAAGGCAACAAGCAGCCGCTCGATTAAGCATAGCCCACGAATCCATGGGGCGGATAATCTGAGTATAATACACACTAGAAATCAATTAGCAATCAACAAGTATATCCAACGGGATCGCTTCTTACGCGGAAAGAAGATAGTATTGACAGCTTTGGAGATCGTTCCCACACATCAAGAAACCAATTCTTCTACGCGCCTCGTTGAAAAAACGTAGTCCCGGTGGCTCCTCCTCAATCACGTCTAACCAGGCTGGCAGCTCAAAACGATCACCTAGAGTACCTGGCAATGGAAAGTCTCCCTCCTGGTAGGCTCGAACTGCGAGACATCCTAGCGCCATCACGTTGAGAACGAGGCATGTCTCGATGGTAAAGCCGAATCCATCCTTGATGACGGTCCCAAGTGTGAAGGCAAAAAAGAAGTGCTTATCCAAGATCGGCGTAAACGGGTTGAACGTGGAGAAGAAGGCCTCTGAAAGGCCCTTGACAATGGAGAACGGTAATGTCTCCAGCCAGTTATCTCCCGCATGCAGGGGAAATGGATGCACCCACATTGGCAGCGGAGGTCGGTTCATTTCCAGGTCTATAACATAGTTCTTCCCTAACCTTTCGTGGGCGGCCAGAAGCCGTTCTGGGAGAATGGTACGAGCGCCAGGCCAGAGGACGACTCCATGTTGACTGAACGAAATCGACATCTGGCCCTTTGCATCGATAGGATCTCGATGGTCCCTGATCTCAAGGTCATTCTGTCCAATTACGGAGGGTGTAGAAGTCTGTGAAAACCCATGAGGAGATGTTCTCATACTAGGCGCTCGGTCACTGTATCGAAGCGCTTCAACAGCTTGAAGGATGTGGCCCGTCACCGGCTGCATGTCGCTGGAAATTGCCGACGGCAGATTTTCCAGCTTTGTCTCAATTCGATGTAAAGTGCTGATGATCATACTCAACGATTGATCCTTCCTGAAGCCATCATCAGCCACCCAAGTAAGCCTTGATGAGGAAACATGCAACCCACTTTGACAACTTGCGCTCGCTGTAGACGCACTCCAAGCCCTGGGTCTTGCATAACCCACATTTGGGCCGTGATTCGTCGCATCTTGTCTTTTTCAGACGACAATTCTCGCATGCCTAGACCCGAACGTTACTAATGCTGTGTCGTCGAGGCCAGTCCGGCGGGAATAATTACCACCGTTGCAATGAAGTTCCGGGGTTTCTTAACGTGAACTTCCTGTTGCTCGGGCTCCGAAGGGGTCAGGAGCTCATTGATGGGAGGGAGACCGTTGCTACTGCTACTGACGGCCTCGACGCTGGCCGCCTTTGCAGGGCTGGAGCCATGTTGTTGCGACGCCGACTCGCCGTGGGGACGCTTGCTCATGATCGCATACTTGGGCGAGGAGACGCCGCAGTCTATGTTTGATGAATGGGCATGTGTGCTGGTTCGACTCTATGACTACCCTTTGTCACAACGCATTAGGAATTGGCTGCCTTGCGCCTGTCACGCAGCGTCAATGACAATATTGATGTCTCAAAGATGCAAGGAAAAAAGCGCCTTCCTCCTTCCTTCTCTTGCAGCCGCGGTCTCGGGGACGGAGCGGGGCCTGAACGCGGCACGCAGCCAACCACAACCTGCCTATTTCAACGTCTCTTCATACCTCCAACCATTAGCTCACACGATGGAAATGCTGAGACATACGAAAGCTATGCATTACGGTCTGTTCGGTGGCAGTGGGTGACCTCCAAGCTCTGTGAATAGTTTGCCAGCATCTGCCATCAACTGGTACGCGTCACCTCCTATCCAGGACGCTATCATGGCCTCTCGCGGTCCCTCAATTTCCGTCATTCCTTGACCCGCAGCCTTCGACGATGGACAATTCATCAGGATCAAGCGATTCGAAGTGGAGAGCGACACTCGCAATGCAGCATCTTGGAGTCCCGTATCCAATGATGTGTGCAGAATGGCCATAGCGAGAAAGGTTGCAGAATTCGCGGGCAGGGTTTCTCCTTCCATTTCTCAGAGTACCCAGCTGTGATATGGATCGGCGTGAAGAAGGGAGCGACCGCGTTGTCGCAACCCACTGCGACGAACGTAGGGGGCTTGTGATGGCGTGTTTTGAGGAGACGTAGGACACGACGCCTGGCCGGACGTAGAGGAAATGAGCACGATGGATCCGCGCGACGAGTCTGGAAAGCAGAAAGGGTTGGGCGCATATGATGAATGCCCAGTCGTAGCGTTGACAGATTATTCAGTACATGGAAAATGCACCTGTTTGGAGACACAGAAGAATAGAGCGTAAAGTGACTGTTCATGGTCCCTTTCACATTAACATCTACAACTCTATATGCCTCCAAGGGTTCCTTCTCGAGATTGGCCATGTCAAAGAAGGGCTTCGTTTCCATGATACCAGCGTTTGCGACCACAATGTCCACCGACCGAACCGCTCAATGGCCTTGGCATATACAGCCTTCCGTATCCTCCCAGATTACGATGTTGGCGGGGACATAAAGTGAGCGCGATGACGAATCATCCAGAGAACTTAGCAGACTGGTCGCAGAAGATTCTATGGATGGCAAGTCGGCAATAACCACGTTGGCTCCCCGTGCGTGAAACACCTTGACTGTCTCCGCTCCAAATCACGTTTTGACTGGTGATACAGGCATTTTCATTATCATCATTGCAGGATAACTGCGTTTCTTGAAGCTTATCTACAGTCTTAATAGTTATTTGGAAATTACCTTGGTGGAGATTTGATGCTATCTGAGACAAACATATAAGTAGGGCAGAATAAGCAGGGCAGAATAAGCAGGGCAGAATAAGCAAGGCAGAATAAACAGGCAGAACAAATGTAGCCCAATTTTCTTCCCGTCAATAGGCAGGATCTAGCAGTCCATCATGCAACATCTATGCCTCTAGGGACATCGAAATTTCTGCGCTGGGTCCATATCCAATGTGTATGTCTTCATATATGCTCTGTACAACACTGTTTCTACGGGAACAACAAGTAAGCACTTGCAACAACACAAGCACCAAATGCCCTAGCAATGCAAGAATACCCATACTGCTGCACATTTTATTTGTTTACACTCGAGGAACAAAACCAATTGTTGACTAGTATTATGCCAACTCATTGTCGCGGAATGGAGAAATGGAGAAACAGTGTCGATAGCCACCGGAACATAAGAAATTACTCCCACATCAATCAACGTCCATAAATTAATCTTCTTAGAAATACCGTTTCAGTGTTTCAGACACAGTAATCTCGTAATTCATTCCTATTACTTATTCGCGAAAGAACAGGTAGTGATCTTACGATTTACTCCTGAAGAGTTGTCGTCACCCCGACAAGGGGGAGAATATTACTACGGAGCACAGAGTACGGAGTACGGTATGACATGACGTATTCCACTCAGTCCGATATCTGGAGAAATGGAGGGTTACCCCGGCATGGGGAAGTTTTGCATGGCAACAGCTGCCAGCCTGCCAGCCACTCCTTGCCGTCTGTCTGTCTGCCGTCGTCATTATGGGTTCAAGGTTATTGTCATACCATACCAGTCTTCATGCGTCTACGGAGTATACTCCGGACTAATCCAACCAGCCACAGTGATAACCATGGTAAATAACGACCAGGAACCAATTAATGGGTGGGAAAGATCTTCCGTCTAGATTGGAAGTGGTGAATGGTGATCGTCATCTATCAATATTATTTATTTATTTGCCGTGAGACGGTAGACCTGGAGGCTGGAATGCGGGGAAGAAGAACCACTACCTAATTTGTTAAACTTGCCCCAACGGGTTCACTGTTGACCTATGGGCCTACGTATGGAGTACTGTTTGAGAATTGCAAAAAATGCCTCATCTGATGATGGCAGTCAAACTCAATTCAAATTCCTAGGTAGGTACAGTACCTGGATACGATAGCAACGCAGACAGAGTCTGTCCTCCTTGCAATTGAATGTCAATGGGACATGCCTCTCGTGTTGCCCAGTACGATAATCATCATGATTGCAGGCATGTTGTCTTCACAGTAGTAATGAGGTTGGAGTAAAAAGGATGAAAGAAAATGATGCACCAATAGGCAATCTGTAAGAATTGAGGTCTGCTGGAAAAAAAAAACACCATACTGCAGAATTGTCGATACGAGCGACCTTAGACTGTGCATACAATCCAGACTCGTTCTGTCTTTTCCGTCTCTTCGGTCTTTGGATTTATGTATCTCGGAGCTTGGCAACGAATACTGTGCACTCTGTATGGTTGTACTCTGGTCTGGTCTCAATGCAAGACAAGAAAAGAGGTGCAGGCCAGCCCCTTCATTCACGGAACAACATGAGACCGAGCTGGTTGTTCCTGTCATGCCGCGCGTTACCTGGACTCCTGGAGCAGCTGCAGCACTACTCCGTAGGAAAAGGAGCGGGGTTTGCGATCTAGAATACCAGAGTCTAGGTGGCTGGGCTAATTAATTCTTATCGATATCGTTGTCTTCCACGATTACGACCATTGGAAGGTTTAATATTGCTGTTACAGGCTGAAACATAGCAAGCGCGCTTCGAGGGTTATCCAACGGTTCAACCAGGCATTGGTTGCCATTTAGAAAAGTAGCAAAAGAACAATGCTGTAGATACTGGTCAAGAGCTCTTATCGTCTTACAGCACAGCACAGAGTACTCTCTACTCCGTACAGTATGATAGATAATATTCAGCTTTATCACTGATGATCAGTGCACTCGTGTCTGCTTATCAGTGGCAGTTAGTTCTTGTTGGGGTTGGTGGGTCAGATGATAAAGCTACTCCGTAGACGTCCCATCGGGTTGCACAGGCCCACTGGAGTTCGGGACAGATCGCTTCAACTTGCACTCCTCCATGCAAGCAAAGTGCACATGGGGGGAATAAGGAATTCGGACCGATGATCAGAGAACGCCATGGACGCTGGCCGAATGCAGGAGTTGGAATCCCAATAAAAGGCCTCTCTTGCGATCAACTTGGCTGCAAGAAGCTAGGGGATGAATCCAAGAGGGGGAGGGCATCACGCGATATGTCTTGGTGGCGGGCAATTGTATGGAGTGGCATGCTCTGAGAGGCTAACTAAGAGCCAGATCATAAACCTGCGGAGTAATTTCAGATCTCTGACCTCAAGAGTCAACAAAAGAGGGGATGTCGTCTTGCCAATTTGCCATCAAAGCAGGCTAGGTTGGCCAGGACGGGAACACAGTGCCGCATAGGGCGTCCTGGGGCCGAAGCTTGGGTCCAAAGGAGCAGATGGCCATGGCTCGATTGGATGCATTCGAGAAAGGCGGTCAAGATGAAGCTTGGGGAAAATGGGCTAGGGCCAGGCATGGTACTTTGTCTACGCGCCATGATCTGCACGAACTCAGGTACAAAGTCTTAGACTCGTAGGCCATGCAGGACGGGCGACAACTCAAACAACGCAAACATGGCACCTGATTGACAAAGGGACCCTTCCTTGTCAATTGTGTATCGGAGTATGACACTGTTGCCTATTGTTGTCGTTGTTGCGGTGCTCAACCCCACAAATTGCGTTTCGGCAGATGCAACCGCCATGAGTGGAGCCAATCAGCGGCAGAGTCTTGACTCCGGGCGATCAGGGCGAGTCAGGACCAATTATGCAGTCCCCCAGGCAATTACCTAAATTTTCTGTCGTGCGTCGCGTTTCAAGCGTGACCATCTCTTCCCCACCTTCCTGGCTGATCTCACCACTCTATTGCTGCCAAGTCCCCTCTTTCGGTCATGGCGTCATGCACTCTGAAAATAGTACGGTGGGTCAGCCTCTTGAACGCTTTCTATTGGTTTGATGGCAATGAGCTTCGTGTCGCGCAATGAGCATCCGGCCGGATTCGTCTTCCTCGATGGCCCCACTGACATGGTTGCTGACGCGCAAAAGGAAAGATGCGTCGTCCAGGCACTGACCCTCGAGCTGCATGGCGCACCTTGCAAGAGCTAGCTTTCAAGGTTGGTCAGCGTCGATTGTCCATTCGTTTTGCTTGCATACATGGCATAGGTCAAACGGCGCCAATTTTTTTTAGGTGCAATTAATATTGATCGCAGGATCTGATTTGCTAGAGGGTTTAGAGGTTGGAAGATCAAGAAAAATTTTTATCACTCTACAATATCTTTGTGAAAAAGCGGTGGACAGTACGAAGTATACGGCGTACAGAGCATTCCGCGACTCCGTACAGTACCTAGGTAGCTAAAGAACACGTGGATGTTAGGTACGGAGTAGCTAGTATCCAAACTGCCAATCCACCATATGGGGTACTCCTGATTGCGGACTCTATGCTGTAATTAGTATCGGATATCTGAGTCGATGTTCTGTTCGGTGGAGTACCATCGTATGATGATTCAGGGACCCTCAGACCCAAAAATGCAGAAACATTCATTCACGTCAGAACGCGTAGCGGAGGGTGGAGGGCAGGTGGCTGCAGTCGGCTTCTCTGGAAGGTTCTGAAGGCGCCTAGTGGACGCGGGCAGGGGCGCTGGGCTGTGCCTGCCCACCAAGGTAGGCTGGGCGGCCTTCGGGGGATGCTGGCATGGCTCCGGCTGGTGGGTTAACGGGGGCAAAACACTGGGCTGGCCTACCACGAGGCATTTGATGGGCATCATGGGCACGACTGGTTAACTGGTTAATTACCACTACGCAGCGGCCGGTATTGGTACCGTACCAGAACGCCCCGCTCCAAGCCACTGCATCCGTCATTGGCTGCGCCCGGCGACGAACCTCCCTGTCATGACGGATTGCGTTTCTCCCCCGTTCCCTCGTCTTCTCGGTGCTCCCCCGGCTTGCCAACCCATCTCGTGCAGTCTGACTCCTCCTACCCAACCTGCCTGTCTATCGCAATCTCTCTCCATCTCCTGCTGCCTACCCTCATCCATATCCTTCCCTCCTCCTCCTTCACCGACCCATCTCTCCTTCCCTCTCCCTCTCCGTCTCCGATCTCCTCCTATTTCCTTCATTGCTCCTTCCGTTCTCTCCCTCCGTCACCTCTAACCATCCGAACCTCCCCTCCCTCCCTCTCTCTCCTGACCGACCGACCAACCTAATCCATCATCTTCCTTCCATCTACTCCCTCCGCCAGCATCCTCACTCCTCTACGGCCGCTTCATCCCCTCTCGTCTCATTGCCCGCCAACGCCTGCTCGAGTCCACAGTGCTTCTGTTCCAAGACACTCCGGATCAGATCTCAATTCGACCGGTACTGCGGACCTCCACGACTTCCTACAACCGTCTGCTCTCTCTCCCCCGCCTCACCCTCCAAGGATATCGGGCAGCTCTCTTGATCGACATCCTAGGCTACTGGGTGATTGTCAAACTCCTCGTTTCATCCCTCCGTTTCATCCCTCCGGCGTGACTGCTACGGTCGATACCTTTCCTCCTGGTTCGACGTTGGACATTGACCAGCGTTCAACAGCTGGAGTGAGGCCTAGGTGTTGACAGCTCGATTCTTCTCGAGAGGTGCTTAGTTGGACCTGTAGCCAGTCCCTTGGAGGGCCCTCGAACGTGGAACCTGTTGATTCGAGAGAGAGAGAGAGAGAGAGGCAACAGTATATTGACACGACCGCTTGCTGGATACGTGACTCAGTAACCGCTCTTCTGACTTTGCGATACTGAGTCACAAGTCGACCTTTTCGATCTGTCCCGAGAAGTCAGGTTACAACTCTCAACTTCTGTCACGATCTTACGCAGCGATTTTCTTCTCCGAGTCCTCGATCCGTTCGCATTTCTTTCTGCATCAAACCACTTCAGCCATAGGGCTTTATAATCTCATCTCTTCGGCACGCTCTTTTCTCTCATTATTCTTTTTTTTCCTCAGTGGCTCTACGCCGGTTTCTATTCCTTCGGACATATGCAAATGAAATCATAACGGTCTCTTCGCCTGTTACATCGACGTTACCCCCGCGGGTACCTATCCGCGTCTGGTGCCTGCCTGGCATATCGCTTCATTTCCTTTGTCGACATATCCTCACTTTTCCTAGTATCTATATGAGCCTCTGAACCAACGATCCGGAGTTTGTTGAGTTTTCTTTTTTCTTCAACACATTCTTGTTTTGTCAACAGCTGCTACTGTCCAGCTGTGGATCTGAGTGACGCCAGCCGTGTTTTTTTTTCCTGTTCTGCCCACTGTCCACACCAGTCCAGGGCCATCTTTTCACTTTTATTGTTCATACCCTTTTTCTTGTCACGAAACCTTGTCACGCGGATTGCCGGATCACATCCCGAGTTTGGTATATTTCGTCAGTCAACCACCATTATAATCTCTTCCTGTTCTCCTTGGTCGGATCGGTCTCTCGTCGATTGGGCGCGTTTCTGTCGGAACCTTCGGACATCAGTCAAGCATGGAGTGCTTCAAAGACAAGTTTGTCGAGGGACAGCTCCTGGATGGGCGTTTCCGCACAGTCGCTCCCTTAAACCATGGGTCCTTTGGGATGGTGTTCCTCGCCAAGGACACCAAAACCGGGGAGGATGTTGCCATCAAGTGTTTGACTAAGTCGTCCTCAACCGATTCCTCTTCTCCCATGGCCGTCGATGACCGATCCGAAGAACTTGCCTGCCATGCACGCCTCGGGCACCATCCCAATATCGTCAACTTGATCCATTCTTTTGAGACTAGCGCGCATATCTACTTGGTTTTGGAGTACTGCTCGATGGGTGATCTATACGAGGCCATTCGCGTCAATCGGGGCCCTCTCGAGACGGAACATGTGCGCGATTTCATGCTGCAGCTCATTAGCGCTGTGGAATTCATGCACTCGAATGGCCTTTATCACCGGGATATCAAGCCCGAAAACATCTTTCTCACCCAGGATGGGTCAATGAAACTCGGCGATTTTGGCCTGGCTACTCGTAGCTCTTGGTGCTATGAAGCCTGTGTCGGCAGTGACCGCTACATGGCGCCGGAACAGTACGATCCGCCCCCCACTGGATATTCTCCCGCCAAGGCTGATATCTGGTCGATCGGTATCTGTCTGCTCAACATTCTTTTTGCACGGAATCCTTTTGTCACACCCACCGAGTCTGATGTGCTTTTCGCCGACTACGTGCGGGACCGCCAGTCTCTCTTTGACGTGTTTCCCAACATGTCACAGGATACTTTTGAGATCCTGAGAAATGCCCTGGCTCTTGACCCGGAGAAGCGAACTCTCGAAGGGGTCCGCGATGCCATCCTGCGCACGGTCAGCTTCACGACGGACGATGAGATCTTGGACGACTTCTGTACGGAGGATCGGGACGTGGTCCCCGCCAGCGCCAACCGCGAGCCGCTTCGAACTCCCTCGATTCAGTCTCCTCAGATCAACCAGGGCGACGGATCCTTCCCGTGGGCGAAAGCACTCCAGGCGAGTCCACCGCAAGCTATCCGCCAGCTCTCCGTTATCCCGGATAATGAGAGTTACTCCGAAGACCTCTTCCCTCCATCGGAGACCGCGGGTACTTCATGGTACTCTGTGCAGCCTGAGACCCCGTCGATGGCATCAGTCTTGGATTCCGCCCTGGGTGCGTCGTTCAAGTCTACGACCATTCGTCGCAGCGATCAACCTTATTCACCTCCCGCAGGCACCATTCCAATGGGTGGCTCCCTCCCCAGTCATGCTATCAAGCCACTGCCTGCCATGTCCATGGTCTTTGGAAAGAACAAGGACGGTCAGATTTCCAAGAGCTGGAGTGATCTCTGGGATGAGGAGGAATCGGAAAACGAAGACACGTCTTTGCAGGAACGGCGTGAGCATAATGCTCGCAGCTGGAGTCAAGAGAGCAAGGACGCTGAGCTTCCTTTCCGTCCTGCTGGTCTGTATGAACAAAAGACCACGTCACTCGTCAACTCTCGCACCCAGAGCCCACAAAATCTATCGAGCTCCGCTGAATCGGTTTCAGTTCCAACCAAGCGCTTCGATTCTGAGAATGCCACTCCGATTTCTCACTCTCGGGCTCGACCATTCCGGTACACTCCTCCTAAGCGGTCCAATCTCGATAAATGGGCTGCTCTGGGGGACCGGAGAAGGAACTATCGTCCCGAGGAAGACCGTTCTGGTCTCGACAACAAGCAGCGGTCTATGAACAAGAATTGGAGACGCGATTCCGGTGCGGGCTCCTCCAGCCCCCCTGGGTGGCTCAAGCGAGATGGCATGGCTGGCAACGATCGTCGCCGCAATCCTTTCTTGGACAAAGACTGGCGGCGCGATGCCCTTGAGCCCGTCAAAGTGAAGATCGCTGGCGACTCCCCCAGCGATTATCATGGAAGCGTCGATGAAGACTTGGACTTGGTGGGTGGCTGGCATGATCTTCACTTGTAGTTCTAGTTCCCTATCTCTCCTTATTCCTTTTTTTTCTGCGTTGTGCATTTTCCCACCTTACTCCCTGCCTCGACGGCTGCTGCTGCTCCTTGTTTTCGCCTTCGCGTTTGGTGAATTACGACAAAAACATTAATACTTTATTATCGATCGATTTACTTCGCTTTACTCGGTTGCATTCTCGACTCAATCGAGCGTCTTCCATCATGGGGATGTTGTTTCTGTCACGTTATACAATCCGCATCATCTTTCGTCGCGGGCGATGGAAATTTGGAGACGACGTGTCTCATGTATACTATGGCGCCTTCCAAATGTAACGGCATGGCAAAGGAGAAGCAAGAGAAATTTGGTACCGGGGCTGTTGAGCGGTTTAAAATCATACCAGATTGGCGTTTTCTGTTACGAGACATTTGATTTCTGGAGGCTTGTTTTATATTTTTATTTCCCTTCTCCTTTTTGGGCGATCAAACATTGCAGCATGCGGTATGCCATCCAGGCGGGAGTAAGGATTCCTGCATTTCTTCGAAGGGGGAAAAAACCGAGAAAAAAAAAGGCTAGTGGTATCAGATTCCTGGTACCAGCCACTTTTCCATTATTCCGTTTCAACAGGGTGGAAAGTGGAAGGAGACGGCTGGGAACAGCCGGAGGAGGAATAATCGCATCTGTTTTTGATTTTTGCCGTGCTTCGTTCATTATTAGATCTACGTTCAAGGACACTTTGCGCCCCTGGACTGGACTGGGATAAGAAGGGCCTGTACTGTAGCTAGCTTAGTAGATCTTGATGTCAAGAGGCAAATGGACAACGATGAAGAACAGAAGATGTTGACGTTTCGCTATGTGACTATTTCTGTAGCGGATATGATATATCCAGGTAGTTTGTATGTATGTACATAGAGGTTTGCACACAGGGATGGGGGACGTTACGTACGGAGTGGTACTTCAGTACTCCGTAGTTTTGGCCAGCTTGCTACTTCTGTAGGTCCGTGCTGTACGGTGTGCCATCAATATCGAGTCTTGAGTCTCTTGACAAGGAGCTAAAGGCGGGTTTGTATTAAATCGGGGAGAGTCCAGACCTCAGAGTAACTAGCTTACTAGTTAAGTCAATAATAATGAAAATTGCATTGTTGTTGGTGCAAAAAGGACACTCGACCCTGTGACAGTGGAGACGCTGCATGCGTGCTCCACGCGATGCCCACCAGGGACGTCAGCAGGTTTTCGGAGAGCTGTCGAACTTGCAATGACGGTTCCCCCAACAGAAACCAACGGCGTTCTCTCCCCCTTGGACAAACAGCATCCAATCCTTTTGAACTTGCTAGACATTCCAAAATATTGTTCTTAACTTCTTCTGCTCGTGTCTCTCTTTTCTTCGGTTTTAGTTTCCTTATCTAATGCGCAGTTCTTGAGAAGAACGTGGCGAATCTCCAGAGCGCCGGTTTCGCGCCGGCGCCACAACGGTTAGAGTCCACACAGCAAGCCTGGCTGCAAGAAGATAAACTGGGAATAATTTGACCGCTATTTTGTGACACCGCCAAAAAATATTATTTACTCGGACTTGGAGTATATTTTCGTGCCAGAAGAGGCGATTTTGTTCAGCGGAGGATGGTCAGTGAGACCCGTCAAACGGCTGCATAACCCAGCGTTCACTTCTACCCTTAGCAACTCGATGGCTTTGCGGCTTATGAGACGTTCCTTACTGACTTGGGAGGTGCCGTTATCTAGGAATCGGCTCGACTCCAGAGATAAGAGGGACAGCGGTTTTTCCTTGGTGCATCCAACCCGTTCCGACGATCCTATAACTGGACAAAATCAGAGGGCCTGGAAACTTCCTTTCTTTGTTATTTCTGAGACGATGCGCAGGCGCAAGGTCTCGACAATGATAGACGTGGTACGCCTCGGGTTGTGGATCCTCATTCTGGCCACGCTCGCATCTACAGATGCCGTAGTCAGGCCAGACGCTACGAATACAGAGCGTGAACAACGGAGTGATATTGCGGATGCTTCGTCCTTAATATGTCCGGCCAAGGAGTTCCAATCCATGTCTATCCAGCTGCCGATTTGTCTGGAGACACGATGGGGCAAAGGCAAGTCTGTGTCCGACGACCAGCCATCTCAGGAGGATGGCAGCCAGGAGCACCAGCCTACGGTAATGCTTAATGTGACGACCACTTCAGCTACGTCTTCTGACCGCGCTACCCCTACCGCTTCGACGGCGACCCACACAGATCAGGAGCTTGATACAGAATCGCCTCTAGATAACGCCAACTTCCTCTCCTTTGAGGATTGGAAGAAACAAAACTTGGCCAAAATCGGCCAGTCTGCTGAAAATGTAGGGGGCCGTCGGCAAAACCGTGATGTTGCGCGCGAGCATCGCAGGCGAGCTGGGACGATCAACAACGCTCTCGATTCGCTTGGAGACGATTCAGAAATCGAGCTAGACTTTGGCGGATTCGGCACAGAGGCGCCGGAAAATACGAGGCCTTCATCATGGGGGAGCGATGCCTCTAATAAGGAGGCACGAAAGACTGAGGGTGGTGAAGAACCTCATGAAGGTATGGCCGAAGGAGTCTCTCAGAGGGGAGTCGGAAAGAGAAAGGATGCTGGAACCACCTGCAAGGAAAGGTTTAACTACGCCTCCTTCGACTGTGCTGCCACGGTCTTGAAGACAAACCCGGAGTGCACGGGATCCTCGTCCGTTCTAATTGAAAACAAAGATAGCTACATGCTGAATGAGTGTTCGGCTGAGAATAAATTTCTTATCCTCGAACTTTGCGATGACATCCTGATCGACACGATTGTGCTTGCCAATTACGAGTTTTTCAGTTCGATCTTTCGCACATTCAGGGTCAGCGTCTCCGATCGGTATCCCGTCAAAGCGGACAAATGGAGAGAACTGGGTGTCTTTGAAGCAAGGAATACGCGGGAAGTTCAAGCTTTTGCAATCGAAAACCCCCTTATCTGGGCACGATACGTGAAAATCGAGTTCTTGACGCACTACGGAAATGAATTCTATTGCCCGGTCAGTCTGGTCCGAGTTCACGGGACCACGATGATGGAAGAGTACAAGAACGACGGAGAGATTAGCCGGGCGGATGAAGAAGGCGGCGACGACGCGATTGAACCTGTTGAGGCCCCTGTTGATGGTGAAAGGATCCAGACTGTCAATGCTACGGAGGAGGTGATATCACACGAGAACGCAACTACTACCATGCCTACGCTATCGGAATGGCTTCATCGAGATATTAGCCTTTTCAACAGGACTGCGATCGAAGAAGCCTTGTTACGCGGTCCAACGCCGGTGATTGATATGTGCTCCGTTGACGAGGCACCACCTGATGATACTGCTTGGCCGACCCAAACTCGATCAGTTACGACCTTCGATACGGCCGATGCCACTTCTGTCAATGCTACCCTTACAGACCCAACGGCTGCATCCTCAGAATCTGCATCGAACAGAGCGGAGCAGGCTGGTGGTAATGTTACAGTTTCGTCACATTCCTCCTTAGAAGGGCAGAGCAGCGGAGATCGGCATCCAGCTACGGAGACCGAAACGAGGCCAGCAGCAACAAATACAAAAGAAGACTCTAGTGCAGCAGGCGAACCCACCAAGTCTGTGCCCACGCAGCCGGCGTCGCCGAACCCGACTACACAGGAGTCTTTCTTCAAGTCGGTCAACAAACGGCTCCAGATGCTGGAGTCCAACTCATCCCTTTCCCTGATGTATATCGAAGAACAATCTCGGATTCTCCGGGATGCGTTCAACAAGGTCGAAAAGCGTCAGTTGGCCAAGACATCGACCTTCCTCGAGAATCTGAATACGACCGTCCTCAACGAGCTACGGGAATTTCGATCACAGTACGATCAGGTCTGGAGATCCGTTGCCATTGAATTCGAGAAACAGCGTTTTCAGTACCACCAAGAGATCTACTCGATAACCACACAGCTGGGGGTCCTAGCCGACGAGCTCGTATTCCAGAAGCGTGTGTCGGTCATCCAAAGCATCTTTGTTCTCATCTGTTTCGGTCTCGTGCTGTTCTCCCGAGGCTCGGGCGGAACCTATATCGAGTTTCCTAGTGTTCAGAGTATGGTGACGCGGTCCCATAGCTTGCGGTCGTCTTCGCCGATTTTTGGGACACCATTAGCGAGTCCAGGCTCGACGGGGCCGACGTCTTCCCTTCGAGAGAAGCGTGGACACCGAAGAAATCCTTCTGAGGATTCCCAGGAGGATCCAATCAGTCCGACCATATCCTACTCGCCACCTACTCCTCCGTCAGAGGAGGGCGCCAGTCGATCGGAGTCTGATGACAAGCTGGAACCAACATCACCTGACTCTAGTCGGCTTCCTACGCCCGAACCACCACATGTGAGGCCAGGAAGCAGTCCTCCCACGTTCAGTGGTTCCAGGAAGGACAGCGCCAGTGAAGATGAGGGGGTTGACTCGTCGAAGCCTACCGATTCGTCGCAGTCGTCCGCTGGTTGACCTTCTCCGTTGTGTACGCCAGTCCATTGTTATTCATCCCTGGAAGGCCGTGAGTAGAGTCATGATCTAAAACCGGCCTGACTTCTCATACGGTTGCTTCGAAGCAGTATACATAAGCGGCCACACAAGTCTTTGTATACAGTACAATCCCGCTGGCTGGACAGGGCGCGTCTTTCTGTCCTTGACAAAACGGGCTTTGTGGGTCCAGTATGTATTAGGCTGGCTAGCAGTTCCGGCCACATATCTGGCAATAATAAATAGGTGCCAGTGAGAGGGTGACAGTGAGTCATCATCCTTGACGTTGCCGATCCTTGTCCGGTTTGTACAGCAATAAACCAGGCCGAAACAATCCCCTTTGGGAGGTTTCCTACGAGTTTCTTGTCTATAAACTCACTGCGGTATACCCCTGACCCCGGATCAATAATATCTGCCAGTATAGGTCGCCAAGACGGAGAATTATTATGATGAAGTCAGATACCAGCTTGGTCTGGATCCCGTGTGTTACCTCGAATTGCAAAGAGCTTTGCTTTTGCGCAACACGTCAATAATAAGAGGAGGGTCTGTTTATAACTTGATGGGAGGCTACCCTTGTTTGATGCATGTGAGTGAACATAACTAATAGTCGAAGTTTCAGTAATTACTGTAGGTTAATTGGTGGATGAGTATATAGCAAGAATATAGTACATACACACTATTCACAGGAATAAGCGCAATATTAATCTGACAACGATAGTTGTGTCAATTCAGCCCAATAAGATCATGAGATCATAACTTCAATATTATGATTATCCCTATGAAGTCATAGTATTATTACTGTTATTATTATTATCCTTGTCGACACGGGATCCACAGATGAGTCACTGTTGAGTCTCTCCACATACCTGCAGGCACCAGCCTTAGTGCGGCTCGTTGCCATGCCAACAATCGGCCTTATCCGATACACCTGCATCGGGTTAAGGTCAAACAGCTCTTCACATTTTTTCAGCACCTGAAACGTGCCTTAAAAACAATTGCTGGCAACATATTTGCTTGATCGGAGTTCCCTCCTTCTGTTGAGAGACCCTTTCTGCTTCTTCCCTCCTCACGCTCGTGACTACGGTTGAAATTTCGCGCCTTGCTTCTTGCTGGCTTCGAACGAGTGACGATCGATCGATCCTGAACTCTCTGGTCAATTTGTTTCACGTGCATCGAGCAGTTTACCTTGCATTACCTACCCGGGCAGATTACTGCCTCGAACGCATCATCAGCAATCGTCTCGAATTAGCGACAGACAGAAAAAAAATCAAAATCACCATGGATGCGACTGCTGCCACGCAGGTCCAACCGCTCGGTGACCGCTCCACCAACACGCACCTCCAGTCCTCTGCTGTCATGTCCGACAATCTGGACGGCTTGAAAGCCGCGGGGACGCTCCACGCGATGGAGTACCACCGCCAGGCGCTGCAGGAGAAGCTGAAAGACGGGGAAAAGTATGTCTTTCGGCTGCGGCGGTAATGATGTCGATTTCGTTGCCTTTTTTCTCTTCTCAACAAAAAAAAAAAGGAGGAATTGGTGGCGATAAAAAGGACTTTTTTACTGATATTTTTCTGCTTTCCATCTAGGTCCCAGAACACATACGTCTCGCCGTCTGACGACATCATGAGCCCGTGCACAAAAAAGCTGAGCGATCTGAAAGGGAAGCGGTTTAAGAAGTATGTCCATCTCGGAATAGACCATACTGGTTGGTTGGACATTTTTCGCTGACCTGTGTCGATTTTATTCCTGCAGTGCCGGAAAACCACCGTCTCTTTTCGCCAAACTGGGCAAGAAGAGCTTCGAGCAGTCCTCAGCCTCAGCCTCCGCCTCTGCCGCTGCATCGCCGACGAGGGAACAAGAGTAACCAAGACGTCTTCGAGACGGAGTGGACGATCGTACCGTACAACCGACTCGACTCGACCACTACTGCTCGCAGGCTGCACCTCCTTCATTTTTTTATTTCTCTTTTTTACTACCTCTTGTCACTTCCTTCTTACCTGTTATTTTCTCCACCTTCTTTCTTAATTTTCTCTCTTTGTCTTCTTTCTTTTGGATGATCATGAAGTTTACTTCCGGATGCTATGCTACGCTTATGCTATGTTATGTGTAATTGGACTTGGACATGGGCTCTGATGCGTTTGGTTGGGTTTCGCCTGTACGGACTAGGGTTTATTATAGGAAGGAAGGAAGGAATATGGGATGGGGGTTCATCACCGGGCTGTGTATGGAATAAATCGTGTATTGGTCCTTTGTTTTCCTTTTTCTTTTCTTTTTCTTATTTGTGTGTGTATTATGCTAGGAAATCCTTTTTTTTTTATTTAAATCTGTTTTCTTTCTGCGATAATTAGTAAGGAATTATGTATTAGTAAGGTACCTATAGTAGGTATGATTTATTATTTGCTTTCCAGGCGGGCTCCCTACCTATATTCATTCCTTGCTATAGTTCTTGCTATATACGTTAGTGATATTTGTCTCCATTCCTGATATATATCCCTTGCTAATAGGGGCTAGGTGGATTTTATGAATCTGGCGTGGTATGCTTACGTCTGTTGCTTTTACAGCCACGTGATAGTGTGCAAAATAGAAGATTTATAACACGGTGATAATGATGATATAGCAAGAATATGGCAAGGAATAAATAAAAAAGAAACTATAAATATAGAAGGCCGTAGGCCCCAGGGGCAAAAGTCTCGGGCATAGACCAGGTATTTTCTCTTCGAAGTATGCCCTGCAAGGCTTGTTTTGTATTATATATATTTCGCTCTCTTAGACGTGGAGATCATCAACTTACGTACATTACTCCCAAGCTAATGCAACTTCGGCACAAAATCCCCTGAATAATTGGTTATGATTATTCGAAAAAGGGAATCTTCCGTTCAGCACTCAAGCTGCAACTAATTACCACAGGTTCCTTGACACAGGCGCGTACCTATGTAATTTGACTACCTAAATAGGCACTTGCCGAGGTCCGCTTCCCACCGCCCCGGATAGTGCTCGGCTACCCCAGACAACTTGACCTTAGTAACTTAACTGTACTACTACCCCCGCACGGCAGCTTGGTGACTTGCGTACTTGCTGCTGCTGCTGATACTACTTTTGTCAGCTCTCAGCATATATCTACCTACCTACCTATCTATTTTCCAAAGGGTCGGGGTTTCCTTTCTTTGTGTTCCATTTTGCTACTCCCGTATCCATTCAATTTCCTTTCTTAATTGGCTGCTGTTCTGCGAATCTCGGTTCAATATACGCCTTCTTAATTAATTGGATACTTGAGGGTGTGTCATTGAATTCCTCTCGTCGAGTCTCTTATAATTCGGAAATCATGCCGGCCTCCGATAATATCCCATCCATTGCGCTGCCCTTTGTCAGCGAACGGGCCAAGAGGACTCTTGATCTGGTGAGTAGTGAAGAGAAATGAGGAGAATCTACCGATAAAGTCTCTTTCTTGCTAAGCACAAGCTCTACAGGTTGAAGAATTCGTCGAGAAAGAATGCATCCCCGCCGATTCCCTCTTCGCCGCACAACTAGGCGAGGGTGAGCAGCGATGGAAGACGACCCCGCCCATCCTGGAGGAGCTCAAGGCCAAGGCGCGCAAGCTTGGTCTCTGGAATATGTTCCTGCCCAAGAACCACTTCAGCGAGGGCGCGGGCTTCAGCAATCTCGAGTACGGGCTGATGGCGGAGTACTTGGGCAAGAGCAAAGTGGCGCCTGAGGTTTGAACCACCAACATTTCGAAGTTGGCATAGCTGATAGGGGTTTCTCTCTTTAGGCTACCAACAATGCGGCGCCGGATACGGGAAATATGGAAGTTTTGGCCAAGTACGGCACCGAGGAACAGAAGAGACAGTGGCTTACGCCGTTGTTGGAGGGTGAGATTCGCTCTGCGTTTTTGATGACGGAACCGGATGTGGCCTCAAGTGATGCTACGAATATCCAGTTTAGCATCCGTCGAGACGGTGACGAATATGTCCTCAATGGCTCGGTATTTACCATTTACATATTTCCCCCTTCCCTCTCCCCTCTATATAGCTGGTTCTAACTGACATGTCCAGAAATGGTGGTCCTCCGGTGCCGGTGATCCCCGCTGCAAGCTCTACATCGTCATGGGCAAGACCGACCCCTCCAACCCAGATCCCTACCGCCAACAATCTGTCGTCCTCTGTCCTGCCGGTCTCCCCGGCATCACCGTCCACCGGATGCTGTCAGTTTACGGATACGACGATGCGCCTCACGGCCACGGCCACATCAGCTTCCATAACGTCCGCGTGCCCGTCTCCAACCTCGTCCTGGGCGAGGGACGCGGATTCGAGATTATCCAGGGCCGCCTGGGCCCTGGTCGCATCCACCACGCTATGCGCACCATCGGTGCGGCCGAACGGGCGCTCGAATGGCTGATCGCACGGATCAACGACGAGCGCAAGAAGACGTTCGGCAAGCCTCTTTCCTCGCACGGCGTCCTCCTCGAGTGGATCGCCAAGTCGCGCATCGAAATCGATGCCGCGCGCCTGATCGTTCTCAACGCCGCTATCAAGATCGACCAAGGGAACGCCAAGGCCGCCCTCAAGGAAATCGCCCAGGCCAAGGTGCTGGTACCGCAGATGGCGCTGACGGTGATCGACCGCGCCGTCCAGGCGTACGGCGCCGCAGGCGTCTGCCAGGACACGCCGCTAGCGTACCTGTGGGCCTTGATCCGAACGCTCCGCATCGCGGACGGTCCTGACGAGGTGCATCTGCAGCAGATGGGCCGGCGCGAGAACAACGCGCGCAAGGACGCCGTCACCGCCAAACTGCGATGGCAGAAGGAAGAGGCGGATCGACTCCTTACCGCGAATGGGTTCAAGCCGAAGAGTCATCTGTAAGAAACCAGGAAAAAGAAGGCTTTTTCATATTCAAATCCGGGATTAATTAAAACATGGTGTGGATGATAAATGAATATCTATTAATGATATGATAGTATTTTTCGATCAGTGAGAATGAGCGCAGTGCGCTGAAATTCACTTCAATCCATCTTCACTTGTTCGCTTTTCTTTTTTGTCCGTCTTCTCATTGCAGTGTATGTACTGTACTGTACTGTACCGTCTGTACTAGCGTTATTTCAAAGATCAGATCAGATCAAGATCAAAGTTTCTGTAAGAGATCATTCATGGATCATAAGATCATAACATAGGTAAAAGATCGTTGATTAATTTGATTGATTGATTGCCCTCGACTATTAGTTACCATACAGTACAGGTGAGAAGAGATAGATTAACCCCCGGGGACTGAGCAGAACAGAATAGAACAGAAATTCCGAAAAAAAATTAAAAGAGAGAGAGAGAGAGAGAGAGAGGTGAAGACTCCAACAGGTCATAAATCCAGCTTGACCCAAACTTGAAACTCCAATTGAATTGACAAACAAAACCTTCCTTCAAAGGAAGGTTGGTTGGGAAGGTAGAACTGAATGCCTCCCCGATCTATAGAAAGAATATGGATAGAGTACTCCAAAACTAGGAAGACCGCTGAGCCAATCGAATAACCCTCAACATACGCATTAATAATATATCCAGTCATTATTCCGGGAATCACAATACAGGTCTGACGACTATCTCAAAAAAACAGATAGGTAAGTATATATAGATCTGATCGGGATGGAGACATCAGGCATAGACATCAGGGGACAATCTCACAGGGAAATGTGTTAAAAAGAGAAACCCACCGCAGACCACACACACAAGTGAGTTCGAGAAGTAAAAAAAAAATAGGGGAAATGGATTCATCATGACATGTCCTCAACAATCCAAACGCCAGGTATAGTACGAAATACTACATTCTCTAAATGGAAAAAAGCCCCAAGAAAAGAAAAAAAAAAGAAAAGAAAGAGAAAGACAAAGACAAAGGAAAAGGATGCAATTTTCCAATCCGTCGCTATGTGCAGTCGGACGCACTTCGTCAGAAGAGACGAAATAACCAAGATCGAGACTCGACCAATTACCAACGGCAGGCGTGCGCCGTGGTTTGGCGGCCAAGGGTATCAACTTGGAAGCCCAGCTTCTCCATCTCTGGCACGTCCAAGATACCCCGACCGTCAAAGGCCCATTTGGGCTCCTTCATGCTATAGGCAATGCGCGCCCACTCAACCGGCTCGGTTGAGATGGCGCTACGCGACTGGGACGACCGGCAATCGGGACAGTCGTCCGCGCAGCTCGGAGGCGGGCTGACCCTGTAGGAGAGGGGAGAGCCAGCAATGATGATCTCCTCCTCTTCGCTCTCCGATATGGGGGAGAAATCGACATCGTACGACACCAAGTCGGCTTTCTTGGGAGCCACAGACTGACCCACCTTCGCGGGGGAATTTCGAAATTGATCCGAGTCGGTGACGATCACGACCGCATTGGCCTGGTCGCAGGCTTGGTATGCATCAGGGTAGACTTTGACCCGGTCACGGTTCGATCCGGTAGATGGGCATTCCACGACCGGCTCCAGTTCCCGGAGGATATCTTCGGCCAGACAGCACGGGTCAAAGATGGCGATCTCTGCGGGCCTCTCCTGGAGAAGCGTCCGGATGACATCGACTGCCAGCGACTCCCGGGTGTCGCCGGTGTTCTTCTTAAACGCGAACCCTAGGATGGCAATCTTCTTGCCGACCAGATTCTCCTCCATGCGCTGGATGACTTTGCGCGCGAACCGCTCCCGCTGCCACTCGTTCATCGAGTTGACCTGACTCCAGTAGTGAGCCACCTCAGGCAGTCCCAACGATTCGGCCAGATACGTCAGACTGGCGATGTCTTTCCGGAAGCACGACCCACCGAACCCCAACCCAGCCTTGAGGAATTGCGGGCCGATCCGTGGATCCAGACCGGCCGACTTGGCGATCTCGTCGATATCGGCGCCCGTGCGGTCACAAATGGCGCTGATGGAATTGATGCTGCTGATGCGCTGCGCGAGCATCGCATTGCTGACGAGTTTGGCGAGTTCGGAAGACCACGCGTTAACCTCGAGGATGCGATCCCGGGGCACCCAAGCGGCATAGATGTTAGCCAAGGCTTCAGCAGCCTTGCGACCGGACGGTGTCTTGGCCGACCCGATGAGCACGCGATCCGGCTTGAGGAGGTTCTGCACAGCGGAGCCTTCGGACAGGAATTCGGGATTGGAGAGGACTTCGAACGGCACGCCAGGTCGGACGGCATTGAGCTGTGTTCGTGTCAATGGAAACTCTCATACAGTCTCATACCGGTAGGAAGGGCAAGAAGGGAAAGCGCCGCGCCGGCAACCTTAAAGACAAGGGGTTAAATAAGAAGAACGGTGTAATTACCATTTGACGCACTCGCTGGGCGGTGCCACAGGGGACGGTACTCTTCTCGACGATGATAGTACCCGGTTTGGCGTGCAGGGCGACTTCCTTGGCGGCGGCATCGAATGCAGTCATGTTGGTGGCCCGTCCGGCCCCGACACCAAAAGTCTTGGTGGGGGTGTTAACAGCGAGGAGGACCATGTCAGCCCTGGAGATGCTGGCCTGCGAGTCGCAGGTGAAGAACAGGTTGGGGAGACGGTCGGATGGCACGACAGGGGGTTCATCGCGACCGGCCTCCAGCCCCACCTTGTTACCCCGCGAAGAAATACGGGCGCCATCGCGTGTTACCCGCACAATGTCGTTCAGGCCAGACTCGTGAATAGGGAGATGGGGAGAATTCCAACGGCGGATGCGAAGCTGGTCCTTATCAAGAACGTCCACGCGAATAGAGGGGTTGTGCAGTGCGATAACTGCTGCCGTGGGGCCGCCTATTCCGGTAGTTAGCGCAATTGCAAATAGAGTGCAGCGGAAATACTTAAATATGTCCATAAAAAGAATAAGAAAAAAAAACAGTAATGCAAAATTAACAATGGTAATAAAGATCAAAACCAATAAATCAAACCGGTCCAATCAAAAAAATAATTGAAACAGAAACAACAGCCAATAAAAGCAGGATGATCAAACCTACCAACATAGCCAGCGCCGACTACACAGATGCTCCTGATCGGCTTGGAGCCGGGAAAATCACGCGCGACCGCAGGCACGCTGACCTGAGGCAAACGCGTCTTCTCCGCGGGCAGGACATCGGCGCCAGCCTTGGGACTGTCGAGAAAATGGGCAAGAGGCGTCCCGACGAGGTCCTCGACGCGCGAGGGACAGAACAAAGGACTGCTGTCAGGAGTGGTTGGGCCGGTCGAGTCGTCACAGGAGCTCTCGTCGGAGGTGCCCACGGGGGAGGAGGGGATGAAGTCCATGGTTGAATGATAAGCAGATGAGGGGTACTGCTCCTATCTGCTGGTTGCTCTGAACACTCTCTAGAAGTGGTATCTGCCCTTGTCGTATCAATCAGGTCTGGAGAGGCAGATCCATAGACAGACAGGACGACAAGGAGAGGAGAGAGAGAGAGGAAGGAATTGGTGTGGAAAGGAATTGAGAGAGCGAGAGCGAGAGGAAGAGTCCTATGGGGAGAGAGAGTGCTCGCCATTATTGCTACGAGCAAGGTACTACTAGACGAGCGCCACCGGCCCAGAGAATGCCGTCTGCAAGGCCCTGGCGGACGGTTCTCATGGCTGCGTCTATCAGCCTGTGCCGCTGCAGAGGAGCGCCTGCGGGATTCATGGGCCCTGAGCGGCGCTGGTCCTGTGCCTTCCTTTTTTTCTTGACGAACGGGCGGAGGGGGATGGCGGTTCGATCGAGTGCGGGTGACGGACCGACGCACGCGGAGGGAAACTGGCACTGTGAGTGGCTGGCGCGGGGGAGCTGTGGGAAGCCCGGCCAGGGAAGGTGCGATAAGGCAGGAAGGCGCGATAACGGCAGGAGAGCCCCACGTGCAGGCAGGAGCTGCTCACATTTAACCAAGGGATCCCGTCAGGGAAGGCACGCCGCACACTTGCATCACCGGACAGAAAGGCGAGTTTGAAAAAAAAAAGTACTCCATACTCCGTACAGACATTGAAGAATAAGCGGATTGCGACCAAGCGGGACCTTAACTAATTGAGCGAGAATCGGGTAAACACGCGAAATGGTACTTAGCACAGTCTCAGGTACTCCGCAGTACCTAGGTACTATCTAGGTGATACCGTGGGTAGGCAGCTGTACTAAGTGCCGACTAGGCACTCGAGCCGGAAAAGAGTGAAAAGGCACAAAGTCCCAATATGGCGGTGACGAGGATGGCAAATGGAGTCAGGATCCATAGACATGCTGGAGTACTGGGTCTGGTGACGCAGTCAGGCGTAGAAATAGTTATAATGTCGTAGGACTGCCCTTCTAGAGACAACAAAAAAAGCTTCCAATTCTCCTCCACCGCCGCACTTTCATCCGCATCAAGCCCCTTCACTCTCACTACCACAACCGGGCGGTGCGGTTCAGGATGCGTCCACGCTTCGCCGCCGAAGACGCGGCAGGATCTCGATCACTGCCTGACACCAAAGAGGCCTCATCCGGGACCAGCACTGCCAGCAATAACCGCGATGAGTTCCCCGAGGCTCTCAAAGGAAAACGCGTCTTGCTAGCTACTGAGTCACTTGGCCCCGTCAACGGTGTCAGCCGCACAACTCTCAGCCTGATTGAGTACCTGCGCGCCCACGGTGTCGAACTGGCTGTCGTCGCCCCTCGCTACGAGCAGAAAGGTCGCCGGCCACTGTCATCCATCCGGTCATCATCAACATCAGCGTTAACGTCACCCGAGGTGCGCCTGCATGGGTATCCGTTGCCCTACAACCCCGACCTGACTGTGGTCTACCCGTTCCGCTTCGATCGTGTCTGCCAGCGTACCTTCAACCCCGACATTGTCTACCTAGCCAGTCCCGCCTCCGTCGGGTTCCAGTTCCTCTGGCAGATCCGCCAGCTCCAGGAACCCCCGGTCGTCCTGCTGAACTTCCAGACCGACCTGTCAGCCTACTCCCAGATTCTGCTGCCCGGTGTCCTCGGCCGTTTCGCCGTCTGGCTGCTTGGCACCGTCCAGGGCTTTCTGTTCAGCCATCCCTCCGTCGACACCATCTTCTACCCATGCTCCGACATCCGTCGTTACCTCGAAAAGGCGGGCGCGCCCCGAAATCGTCTCGTCCATCTGGGTCGTGGTGTCGATACCGTCCTCTTCAACCCTTCCCGCCGCGATGAAGCCTACCGTCGTGAACTGGCACCCAACGGCGAAACCATTTTGGTCTGCGTATGTCGCATCGCGCCGGAGAAAGGGTTCGAGTTCCTAGCCCAGGTAGCGGCCCGGCTCGTGCAGGAGTCCTTCCCCTTTAAACTTCTCATCGTGGGTGGTAACCGGAATCCCGCCGTCGAGGCCGATGTGCGGAGGCTGTTCGAACCCGTCCGCGACCACGTCATCTTCACCGGCTTCTTGACTGGCGAGCCACTGGCCCGGGCCTACGCATCGGGAGATCTCTTCCTACATTGCTCCATCACGGAGACGTTTGGATTGGTGGTGCTCGAAGCCATGGCAAGCGGCCTCCCCGTCATTGCGCGCGACCAGGGTGGTCCGTCGGATATTGTCCACCATGGGAAGACGGGTTACTTGGTGCCGCCGCAAGATCTCGACGAATTTGTCCGTCTGACCCTGCAGGTGTGCCGCCAGCACGACTTGCGGTCAACTTTGGCGGTGGCCGCTCGCCAATTCGCAGACGAGACCACCTGGGAGAAGATCAACCGACGGGTAGCCTGGCACCTGATCGACGGGCTTGAGAACCATCGACGACGACTGCAGGCCAAGCGGGCGCAGCGACCCATCCGGAACTGGCTGCTAGCGCGGTACCACGAGTTTGAGAGCGGGTTTCTCTGGCCGTTGCTAGAACAGTTGCGATTGAATGCGGCGATCGGGTTTGTGTTCGTCATGTGGATGATCGCCGTCGTGCCGCTGATTGTGCACGGCAGTCGAGTATTCCAGGGGAGTCGGGGTTGGCTTTACAGTATACCCTTTGTGTTTCATCAGCAGGCGCAAACGAGTCGGTATTTGAAGTAACTATTTGTCTACATTCCCCCACACCTTTCAGTCTGATTTATGATTTCCTTGCTGTCAGCTGTCATGTTTTTCTCTTTTCTATACCAGGATGCTGTCAATGGTCATTTTCTCCGTTACGATCTAGTATATATATGCAGTATATATATGCATGTAGATATGTGATGAGTCTATGTCTCTCTCTCTCTCTCTCTCTCTATCTCTAGTACATACATACTTATGACATAGTCAGATGAAGAGATAAAATCAGATTATATAGGATTAATGCATGCATGATCCATAACCATGTGTGTTACAGACAGTGAGGAAGACAGGAAGAGGCTAGTTATCTGGCCCGGAGTACTTTGCTTGTGTTAGGTACTTTGTCTAATCATGACAGTTACGACACATTAGGTACAAACAAAACTCGCCAGCGAGTACAGTACACATAAATCTAAAAATCAATCAATCAATCAATCATCATATTCCCCATTCCCGCCAGCTCTCATCTTCTTAGCTTTCCGCTTCCCACCCTTGAAATGCTTCTTCGAATTCATCATCCGCACCTCTGAGGGATCGATGCCCTTTTCTAGCGCGATCATCATCCTCTGCTTCCGGCCTGACAGCTGCTTCGCCCGCCCCTGTTCTGTGTACTTGTGGTTGAACGGCATCTTCAGATGGCCTGCTGAGCCTGCGAATCCGGAGCCGAAGAAGCCTTTATCGAGGGTGCGGGAGCGGGGGCCATCGTCTATAGACATAGAGTGCTGCTGCTGGCTGGCAAAAGCGGATGCCATTGAACTTGCCTCGTTGTCATCACTATCCGCGCCGCCGGCGGCTGTCTTGAGCAGCATTTCTCGCCGTTTGGGCGGGAGATGAGCAAGGTCATACAAACCCTTGTTGAATTCAGCAGGGTCCACGCGCGGTTGACCCTCCTTGGCCCCTTCGCCGGATGCGGGCGGGGGATGGCAGTAGAGGAGCTTGCCATTGACGTAGTCCTTCAAGATGTACCGCGCCGCGCGAGACTCGTCTGGCTGGCCTTGCCCCGTCGTTGCGAAACCTCGGGCTTTGGCGTAGGCACGGAGGAGCTCGCTTGCGGTTGGTATACCGGTACCCCCTTCCTCGAGAGGTCGGGTGTGGATTTTCATGCCGTATATGGCTTCCAGGAAATGTTTCGGGATGCGCTGCGCGACAAGACCAGCTGGGCCTATGAACTCACGCTGTTGGTCGATCGGCAGCACACCATTGACCACCAGTTCCGCCTTGGTAGTCGCAAAGTTGGGGAAGACGAGACCAGGACAGTCACACAGAAGCAGGTTCGGGGACAGATAAAGAGTCTGGAAATGTTTGGTCTTGCCTGGCGTCGCGGAGACGGAGACCTTCTTGGCTCCAAGCAGAGCGTTGATTGTGCTAGATTTACCGACATTGGGATAACCCACGAGGCCGATGATTGTCTTGTCCTTCTGAGGATGCTCCGGGTCGTCCTTCCGGGAGTTGGGATCGGGTGCATTTGCGAGGAAGAGCTCTTCCAGTTCTTCCACGCTCAGAATCCGTGTCCTCATATCCTTGGAATTCTCAGGCATTTTCATGCCCCCTCCGTCGTCTTCGTCCAGCTCTTCCTCGCTCGAAGACTCCTCGCCCTCCTCCTCATCCCCATCCTCATTCTCCTGGATTTTCATCTTCTTTTCGGTCGCTTCCGCCAAGTCATTCTCGGTGTCCTCATCTTCATTGTCAGATTGGCCCTCTCCCTGCAGCCGTGCCTCATTCCGTTCCTTGGCCAGATGGGCCGAGAAGAATCGGTAGCTGATGTTGTTCTCCTCAAAGTAGTCTGCCCACATCTCTCGTTGCTCCAATGTCATCATATCCGCCTTGTTTACCAGCAGCAGGTTTTTCTTCTTAGGATCCACCTCCTTCACATACTTTTCGAGATCCTCAGACCGAAAGAGTAACGGGTTTCGTGCATCCACGATCTGCACCACCAAATCGGACCGCTCAATGACACGCCACAGCTGCCTCCACACCTCCAAATTCCTCTCAAAGGGTGTCATCAATAAATCTTGATTTTCTTGCAGCTCCGCAAGACCCCTTCTCCACTCGAGGAAGCTCTCCTTCTCCATTGCATCCAGCTCTTGCGGGGTCGTTTTCTCGTTCCATTTCGGCCTTCGCGGGATCGTCAACCGCTCTTTATTCTTCAGCTGCTTCCTCACAGCAGACCTTTCCTCTGCTGCAGAGAGAAGATAGGGGTTTTTCTGGTCAGTATGTATTATTTTCACATTGTTAATTTTTTCCGCCGTGAAGTCCGTGTCGGCCAGCTCGGCCGTGCTCAGAAATTCGTCGAGCGCAGCCTGCTCGGTGATACTCCGCATCTTCACCCAGGCCGCCTCCTTGGCCGGGTTGGTGACGTATCTTTCGCCGTTGGCGCCTTTGCGAACAATCGCAGCATTGTGCGAGACTTTTTTCCAATCGGAGGCTTTGCCTTTGCCGAATCGATCATTCATGAGGCTGTTGCCCAGCCCCACGGAGTTTTTGGATTTTGCGAGAACCATCTTGACGGGGTGTGTTCCCTGCAAGAATCCAAATCCTAAAAAGTTTCAATGGGAGAAGCTGGTGTTGTAAAAAGCCTAAACCCAATATTGACAGGGTTTGGAGGCAAAATGCGGCGTTGAATTTCTAATGTGAAATTCTCCCCGCTTGCGCCGGATAAGATAAAAGGTGTGATTAGTCATGCACAATTTCTGTCTGAGTGATAAGATAAGAAACCACGTGACTGTATAATTTCATCCCACTTTGACAGAAAGATCCAATTATACGTATACAACAAGTCTGTACCCTATTTCCCATAACATTGTGGCTCAAGGTAGCTAGAGAATTCAAAAATATCTCAAGATGCCGCCCAGAAGGCAGTGGATGTAAGTGTAGCAGAATTTTTCTCCCCGAATCACGCCGCTGTGTGTGTGTGCTAAACTTGTCGGCAGTGACAAAAAGACCGCGGCGAAATACCAGCTTTTCCACCGATCACAGAATGACCCCTTGATACACGATCCAGAGGCAGATGATCGGGTGCTGTACCAGGTCTCTGGCCCCAAGCTCGCCGATGCACCAAGTTCGTCATCATCGGGATCAAAGAAGACCTCCAGGAATCTTGCAGATTTGGAGAAAGAATTCGGGTCGGAAAATATCCGCAAGAATGAGGGTGAAGCCGCGAATTACGGTATCTTCTTCGACGATACCAAATATGATTACATGCAACATTTGCGGGAGCTGGGTACCGGTGGTGGGAATTCCTACTTCGTGGAAGCTACGCCCGCCAAGGGCAAGGGTAAGGGCAAGTCGATGAAATTGGAGGATGCGCTGCGGGAGGTGTCGCTTGATGACTCTGCGAGTCAGTTTGGAGGTAGCGCCAGTTTATACGGATCGGAGTACGGCGGCAGAAGTTACGCTCGATCGACGGCGTCGTCATATGTACGGAAACCGACGTATCAGGACCAGCAGGATATTCCAGATGCTATCGCGGGATTCCAGCCCAATATGGATCCTCGTCTCCGGGAGGTATTGGAGGCTCTTGATGATGAGGCTTATGTCGATGATGAAGAGAGCGAGGATGTCTTTGGCGAGCTCACTAAAAATGCTGAAGAGATGAACCCCGAGGAATGGGAAGATACCTTTTTTGAGGAGGAGGAAGAAGACGATGGATGGGAATCAGACGCCACAGTCACAGAGAAAGCCCGCCCTCAGATGGAGAAAACAGATGTCCAAACATCCACCGAGGAAAAGAAAGAGGAGAAAGAGCAGTCCCAGGAGAGCTCTGGTGAAAATCAGGATCATTCAGATTCTTCAGAATTGCCAGACCATGACAAACCCGTGCCCGACATGAAACCAGAGGATGGAGAGTGGCTGCGTGAATTTGCCAAATACAAAAAGGATATCAAGGCCCAGAAGAAGACCCCTGCTGCAGCCGCCGACGACGCCTCGGAGCGGCGCACAGCCGCATCTACGCTATTCACCGTTGGAGGCACCCCAGTCCGGAGGAAGAAGCGGAAGGGAGCTCTGACCAATCCCTCTACGTACTCCATGACGTCTTCTTCCCTGGCCCGGACGGAGCAATTGAGACTTCTCGACGACCGGTTCGAGAGGATCGAGGCCCTATACGCTCTCGACGAAGAGGGCGAAGAATACGACGACGGCGCATCCATGATCAGCGGGATGACCGGGATGACCGGCATGACCGGCATGAGCGGTGTCTCGTCGCAAGCGCCCAGCCTCGTCTCGGCGGGCGGACGACGCTACCACGACGTGCCCCTGCGCAGCGATTTCGACAACGTAATGGACAGCTTCCTCGCCGGCTGGCAGGATCGCGGCGCCCAAGCGAAGCGGAAAGGCGCCAAGGGCAAACGGGGTAGGAACGGGAACGAGGCGCTCGGTATGCGGATGCTGGATGAGATCAGGCAGGAATTAGGACCTGCTAGGATCCCTTCGAGCAAGGTTCCTGGCAAGGCGTAGATAGATAGGTCATGAATTGCATGAGACGATACCGTTTTGACAGGACGAGGGACGATAACAACAGAAAATACGGGCTGAGGCTTTTTTTTTGTCTTTTTCTTTGTTCGATTATATTCCCCTACTTTGTGTTAACTGATTCCATGCACTAGATAAGTTGGTTTCCTCACATGGTTCTATTTGACATCAAATGTCGTACATAGGTATCTCTTGGAAAAAGGATGAGAAAATAACTCGTTCCAAATTAAATTTGGGATATCATTCCACGTAAATGATCTCTACCTAGGTACAGTACATCTCGTATCTATCTATATTATACATATATATGTAACAACCCCCACCAAACCGGTTTTATACACTATAATGCCCCGCCCACCTTCTCAACGATCCACATAGCCAACCTCACATTCCATCCAACTCTTCTCTCTGTCCTCCGCAGATCCTCCCTTGAAATGGGCCGTGCGTCTTTCTGCAGCCATTCCGTCTCCTCACCGAGTCTCCTTTTCAATGCTTCGTCCGACGTGATGACCAGGGCCCCGACCTCCAGATCGAGCCTGTAGCTGCGTTTGGTGTAGTTGCTGCTGCCGACGAAGGTCAGACTCGGGTGCTCTTCCCGCGGAAGCGTGATCCAGAGACCCTTGGCGTGGTACGTCCAGCCTCCTGGTTCGCCGACCGTGCCGCGACGCCATTCTTTCAATTGGATCGCATTCGTCCGTTGTGCTTCAGCAACCCGATCTAGGAATCTCGCCGACAGGTGCGTGTAAGCTGCAGGGAGCATGCCCGAGACTCCTGGCGAGCCGTAGAAGCCATTGGCCCACGGCGAAGCAGTGAGAACGGTGCCTTGTGTTTTTGCAGTCGTCTGTGTGGCTAAGGATGTGCTCCCTATTAACAGTGAGGAAAGGATTGGATGAATATTGAAATAGCCGGCGGTGAAGAGCCAGCGAGAATCCCGGAGAGTCGGAGAACTCGCAAGGAGGCGGAGTATGCTGCTCACGGCAGGGAATTCAGTCGATGTATCGGGTCTTAGAAGAGGAGTGAACTGGGCGACCGGATACACAAGCGTTTGATTCGGGGAGCTTAACGAAATGGGTTTGGATTCGGATGGTTGTATGAGTGGGCTAAGTACCGACGACGCATGGGATATGAAGCCCTCCGGGCTCTCCAAAGGTGAAGGCGAGCCGTTAGATGTTGGCCAGACGAGGTCATAGCCAGAGACTTTATTAGCATCCGGAAGAACCTGAAAGCTCAGACTGCACACAGTGTGATGTATGCGGGCGTAGTAGTCTGTCAGCTCCTTCGAACTGAAGACGTGGTATCTATCTAGCCGATTTGTAAAATAGTCATTGGACAAATTTGCTCTACATCACAAACGGTCAGCTGGCGTTGCAAACGTCTGATTAAGAGACGGGAGCTCACACCCCGATAATATTATTTCGTCATCGAAGCCGTACAGCTTCATATGCTGCAGGCCCCATCCCTCATTGATTCGGCGCGGAATCAGCTTCTTTCTGAGACCGGTCAGATTGGGCGTATGGAACATGCGGATCTCAACACGATCTGCGCCATGCTCGGCAACTAACGAGGCGAGAAGTGATGCGCATGACGGGTTTGGAGTCTCTCGTGTTCCTCTCAGGGCGTCGGTCAGGATGGATACTTCGAGATCCGGGTTATCACGCAGCGCTTGGTTCAATGTCTCGACTAATTCGAATTCTGTCTTCCCAATGTACAGTGTCGACAGATAAATGCGTCTTTTGGCATTTTTGATTTTCTCCTGAATTTGGCGACTCGAGGATCAGTCGCGGCAGTTCTATTCTCAAATGTGCAGGCCACCAACCTTCAATGTCTCGTAGAAGGAGCTGGGAGAATCCAGAATCGTGATCTTTGACGCAGGAACTTCAAAGCGCGGAGCAATGCGATCAAGCTCCACGGTAAGCCCGCCCAGCGAGGATGTCGCAGAGGCCGCAGAGGCATTCGAGCTGGTATAGACGGAGAATTTGCGGACAGACAGCTTCCTCCGAATAACAGGTCTCTGCCATGTACATCGGAAGGTGTGTTCTCCTACACGCTTGAGCATCGTGTCCACACCTAGAAGCGCCTCTTCCCCCAACCAAGATGCAGTAGGAAAAAAATTCCTTTCGATCCACAGAGTTGCTGTTGTCCAGGATGGCCATACAGATCAACAATAAATTAATAGTACCTCCTGGGGCAGCAACTGCAAACATGACAAACAACGGGCACAGCGGGTATGCGCTATGCCGCATTCAGGCGGATGCCGAACCCGCATCGACCTCATCTCCCCGTCTCAGCACATCCGACGTCTTCCTGTCAAACAAATTGAAGTGCGCACCATCAAGATGTCGACCATTACTCGGACATTGCGGAACCTGTGGAGGATTGGGTTCAAGGTGAGAATGCAGTCTGTTGATGGTGCGTGGAATTGGTCGCTAACGCGTGTCACCTTGCAGGAATTTGGCCACCAAATGCAGGTACGTCGAGGCTTAACTCGCGACAAGGGAGGAATCAATTGGAAGTTTGAAAGCTCACATTTGGTCTCTTATTCCTGAGTTCAGTACATTGGTCAGTTTTTCCAAGTTCTGCACCAGCATAGAGCGGCGGCTAATACGGGATCTGCAGGTGATACCAAAGCTGGTAGATTAGTCGGTACCGACCGCTACGGAAACAAGTATTACGAGAACTGGGAGGAGGAGCTTCCTCGTGAGTAGCACCAAAAAAATATGATCACTTGGGGGAAGGGAGCCGAATGATGCTGACAATGGTCCAGTCCGGACGAGATGGATCGACTATAAGGAGAAGGAGCTCGACCCTTCTCAAACTGATCCAGGCTGGTGAGGAGTGCCTTTCATATAGTGTCTATGCTGGTTCGTAGCTAATGAAGTGGAAAAGGCACGCTTGGTTGGCCTACATGGTTGATGCTCCTCCAACCCAGGACAAGATCCTGCAGACCGCTGTCCGCAAGTGGGAGCTGCCTGAACTCAGGCCCAACATGACCCTTACTCGTGCCGCCTACAAGCCTTACTCAACGTGGGTGTTGACACCTCCACTTTTCTGCTCATTCAAAATAGCACTATAGCAGTTCAGTTGCTAACAGCTTTGAAGGACACGACCTAAAATCGAGGCTTGGCAACCTGTTGCAGCCGAGCGATAGATTGTATAGCCTTCTGAATCCAAACCATCGAACCTTTCCGATCCTTTATTCGTTTCTTTACTACTAAGATTCATCGATGAGCTCCTTAGGTAGAGCAATTGTACATACATGTTTGTCTGCTGCGTAGACCCTCGTCACTTCAATTCGTCTGTCTAATTCTCAGATACTTCTGATATCCCTAGTTAAATGCCTCTTTCTGGGCATTAAAAGCAAGGAGTCGAGCCAGTATTGGGTAGGTACCTCGCTGGCTGCGAACAGTCTGCTAGTATCCATGAGGCAATTCCTATCCTGAATCATTTCTGCCGCCTAGCCCGGAGCCGTAGTTGTCCGTTCCTATCTCGTAACTACCTAAGTAGGTAAGAGTGAGGACTTCCACACCGTACAGACCTATCCAAGGTGCCTTGTAAGGTCGAAAATTGTGACCGTTAAGATTCTCCCTCATCGAGCCGCACAGGCTTGAATTCAAGGAAGCAAGCGTTTCAATTCAGGCCTGTATTCAATGACAAATAATCAAGTCTATCTATCTCACTTTGAAACTGTCTATGGAAAGAAAAAGAACTTAGAAATCCTTGCCGCTGGATATCATGCATAGAATCAAATCACACAAGAAGAATCTCAAACATTAAAAAGAGGATAGGATAGTTGACAAAAATGACCCTGACTGAACATGGAAACAAATAATCTATCTGACAGACAGGTCGCTCTCATCCATGTGAGAACGGAACGTGTAAACGATAAGTAATTAGTGTAGTGTGTATGTATGTACACGTACATACAAGTCTTATTGTTTGTTCAAAGGACGTAGCCTCCAGCACCGACATTCCACCAATGGCGAATCGGTTTCCGATCCTCGAGCTCGACACACCACCAGAGAACCTCCTTCGTCTTGTCGAGCTGACCGCTCGCCTCGTAGGCTCTGGCCAGCGCGAACCATGCCTCGGAGTCATCCCACGAACTGCCTCGTTTCGTCAAGGCGGATAGGAGGCCGTATGCCCGATCGCGGGCCGCGAGGCGGCTCAGACTTCGACTACCTCCCGGGACCTCTCCTCTCTGAGCAGGAGAGGGAGAGGGAGAGGGAGAGGCGGGTTCAGCCACAGTGCCGTTCGATTTCTCGGTCGCGGCTCCCGCGGCTGTGGATTTTTCAAGCGCGGCAAGCCCCGAACCCGTTATGGGCTTGGACAATGACAGAGTCGATAGCTCGGCTTCAAGCTGCGGCCGCGGTGGCTCGGCGGGGATTTTCTCCTCCCATATGTCGAGGAGTAAATTGGCCAGGCCAACGGTGGCTTTGGGGTGGTCGGGACACCGCATAACGGCCTCTTCATAATGCTCCATCGCTTCATAAGGAAGGGATTGGGCTTGTGAGAGAGCTCCTCGCTCGGCGAACACGTCTCCCCAGAGCTCTTCGGAGCTCTTGCCTACTCCCCACGACCGTTCTGAAAACGCGCGGGCGGATGAATCCTGGGCCGCCACGAGCGCCTCGAACCGCGCTGCTTGCTTGGATGCTTCCTCACAGGCCTCGCGTGCGTCATCGAAAAGAGAAGCGCGTCGATACAGTCCGGCAATCAGGAGCCACACCTTCACAAGCACGGCAAGAGCATGTTTCTGTGCATCTGCCGTGGGAAATCTCATGAGAGCCCTGGTGGGAGACTCAAACCGATGAGGCGTGGGCAGTCGGATGTCCTGTTCCGGAGGCTGCTTTGCGTGACCGGCTGGAGGAGGTTGACTGGTATGTTTCATGTTGTGAGCAACTGGCGGCAACGGTTGCTTGGCGCTTTGATCTTGGGCAGACGCGGAGACTTCTGAAGGCGGAGGGCCAGACACGGCAATGCCGACTTCTTCTGTTGATACGTTTTCTTCTGGATTTTGCTCCTGCTGCGGGTTGGTTGGTGTTGCGTTAGGGGACGTTGATTCAGCACGGTCTCCATCTGTTGCGCCGGTTTTAGGCTCCTGACTGTGGTCCTGAACTTCCGCGGTAGTATTACCTTCATGCTTTCGTAATTTGTGAGGTTCATGATGTCGCGAGGGTGTTGACTCTCCAGCAGCATTACCCCGCTCGGGGAGACGACCTCTGTCTTCGTCTGTTACCTGTATCGTCGGGGCATCTGCGGTGCTGGCAGATTCTCTGATAGGTAGTATGTCGCTTCCTGTCCCATTTCTACGCTCTGGAACTCGGGTCCCCTTCTTCCTAGCAAAGATGCTGCCGCGAAAGCTTTTCACCGTCTCGGCAGAGCTCTTTGGTGGGCCCAGTTGTTCATGTTCAGTCTTCGGGGATTTCTCCGTCGTAATAATGCCAAGATCCAGGTGTTCGAATAAGGTAGCGAACAGACTGAGCAATTGATCGCTGTGGTTCACAGCCACTTCAGGCCCCTCTAGGATTTCAATCAGTGCGAGCTGGGTCATGCGGGTCTCTAAGATGCGCTCCTTTTCACGCCCTCGTAGACTCTCGAGGAACTCTTTTCTTGACTCTGGCGAGTCCTGTCTTCCTCTCTGCCTGGTGGACCGCTTGCTAAACGTAGTCCCGGCAACAGGAAATTGCTCGAATGCAGCTTCGCAGGAGCGCGAGGCAATGTCATATTCTTGCTTTGCACTCAAAAGAAGTGCTAGCAAGTGCCACAGTGGTATGAGATCGCGTTCTCTCGCAAGTCTTGCCTGGTCCAATTCAAAGGAGAGGTCTGTTGCATTTGCACGGTTGCTATTCGTGGAGAGAGCCAATTTCACGTGCTCAATAGAACCGTCCAGGTCCCGTGACTCAGCAAGGAGAAGTGCAAGCGCGTACAGAGCCGAAAGATTGGATTCTTCTCCCAGTTCGGGAGAAATACTTTTCTCCAGGTTTTCTATAGCCTCCGCTCGTATGTCGTCGCGAGACTCGTTCACCGGAGTCCATCTCGACCAGTTTGCAAGACCGATACCAATGGCTCTGTAAGCCATAGCAATCACCTTGGGCGAGACCCGATTCTTGTCATCAGCATCCTGAGTATTGTCTGCTTGAGAAATGGCCTTCCCGAGGTACTTCTCAAGGATTTCGATGAGACTCTTTGCCTTTTCTGCTTCTTTCTGCGAGCCGAAGCAACAAAGCAGGAGCACTCCTTCAGACACGGTTCGGAGTAATGTCTCGTCGTCCTCTATTTCACCGGTCTCTGCTGCCTTCTCCGCCCTCTCCTTTGCACTGACTACTATGTCAATGTAGGAATCAAGAGCTTTGACGGCCAACTCAAAATCTGCCAAGGCAGCATGGACATGGAATAGACGACGTAGAATGAGGTGGGAATGATATGTCTTAGTGGCAGCACGATAGAGGATCTAGAGAGAAAATCAGTGCATCGGCTTAGAGGCAGCCGCAAATGAGTACGTACATCCAGAACATTTCTTCCAACAGCATCCTGCCCACCTTCAAGGTCCTCATCTCGCCAGTCAGGCCCGCATAGAACTTCCCAGTTGCGGATTACCTGCTCAACCCAGGATTCCACCTGGGGATTGCTCGCGTTCGCTCTGGGGAATTTCACTTCTTTTAGCAGGACACTTTCACATGCGGCTTCAACCCGTCTGATCTCGCTAGCAAGCTGGCCCCGCACGGATCCCTGGGAGGACTGCGGGAAATAAACCATTCCGCGCTGCAAAATCGTGGAAAGAAATTTGTAATATGACATCCATATTGACGTTTGCGAAGCTGGCTCGAAAGGACCCGCCGGGGCTGTAGAAGAGGGCTCTCTTCGCTTGACCTGAGGATGGGCAGACCACAGTCTGAATGCCTTTAAAGCGACTTCCGTTGCTGACCCATTCTCGCCCGAGTCTACTTCACATGCCTGTTCACTCGCCGTCAAGGCGGTTTTCGACAATAGTTTCTCAGACCAATGGAGTGCCTGGGGGCATGCCAGGAATGTCGGGCTGGGTGTAGTAAGCCGTGGCAATATGGACGAAGCAGTCTTCAGAGCGTCATCCGGTCCAGAGACAAGGGACTGAGCCGCGCCTACTCAAATGTTAGAGACAGTTCAACCCGATTCCTTCTTTGCAACCATACTTTTGATGTAGCAGGCTTTGACTATACAGACCTCCGTCCATTTGGTAAGGCCTTGTGTGCCATCGGACAGTGCGCTGATAGTCGCGTCGTCAAAATCGTTTGGCAGATGGGAAATTGCCAGGGCAGGCTCTGACTGCGTCCAATGAATCCAGGCGAGGCATACTTTTGCCTGAAATACCTCTTGCGGCGTTCCTTCAGCCGCTTCAATAGCTGCCAAGAGAGCGGGTATCAAGTCAGACAGATTCGAGACTTGGACGGGGGCGGTCTGGCCCTTGGCGGTTGATGGCCTCTTGTTGTTGACGTGAGCGACGACCTGGATTTCAGCATTTGCTGTCTCTATCAGACCTGGAGGACTCGCAATTTCGTTAGTGTTCAAGTGCAAAGAAGTAGAGAATAATTGAGAAGGGAGGTTACATTTCCTATGAGGCGCATGCTTCGTGACCTTTCGTATCAACTCCGGGACCTCATTCCATTTATCCTCGCTACGCGCATTATCCAAGGCGGTGATGTAGCCCAGCGCCTTTTCTGTTTCTCGGCCCTAGGAAACGTGTCAATGGCTTTCAGTTGTTTTGAAGTAATGCCAGAACAGCTCCACGCAGGGTGTTTCAGTGCCCTAATTGTATCTCTGGTGAAGACGATAGATATAAACTTACACTCATCTTCGCGTCAGTTTAGGAGAAGAGGCCACATCCATAATAACATTCACGATGAAGGACGCATGCCGTAGCAGTTGGACACTGCAGTATGCTGTGCGACCTCTCTGCAATTAATATTAATGAATCAGGCCTGCTGACTTCCACTTTCCAAGTTGCGGACAGTTCACACATTCCCCATTCCCTCTGGGGCTGCCAGCTGTGCCTGTGGACGATGCGGTGAACAAGGCGGTGATTTGCCAATGCTTCGGTGGCCCGAGCTCCTAAACTATTATTTTTTAAAGCTCGCCGCCAAAAAAGTTCATGTCCGCCTGTGCGGGGATTATTGAAAATTTAGCCGCATTCTCTGCTTCACGTCTCATTAATATTCCTCTACAAAGAAATTGGTGTGAGCAGGGTATCTATTGAATGGATGGAATCGAAGTGAAGAAGAAGCCCTCGCAGCAGCAACAATGACAGCGTCGCCATCTCTTCGCGCCATTACGCATCGCTTGACGACCACCCCAGTAAAAGAACTGCCTCACCTTGCCTCGTTTCTTGCCGCCTCTCTCAGTGATTGCGGTGACATCCTTGCCGCTCCCCAGAGTCAAAAGAACGCAAATTCGGAGGCTGGAAATGCTTTGCAAGTACATAAACTGAAGGCTCGCCTCACAAGCTTGCTTCAGGATCGCACTTTCGAAGGACGTTGGACAGCGGTTGTGCTGGTCAAGGCGACAGTCGAAGCTGGCCAGTGGGAAATTCTACGCGAATGTGAACCATGGGTTCGCGGACTTCTTGCAATCCTCTCGGTAAGAAACTTGTCTTCAGTGGTTTGGAATTCTGCATGGTTTACTGATTGGTATCTTGCACTAGAAATCTGACCCAGTTTCGACAAAAAAACTATCGATTATCACTCTGACTCGCATATTCCACCTTACGTACCAGTACCAGACCTTAGTCCGTGAGATAACGACACCATCTCTGCCAGCATTCATCACAGCTTCCCTGAATCTAGTCTCGGTAAAACCCTCATCGGAGCCGCATCGGATACTCAAACAGGAGGCACCGTTGTTGGAAACCGTTCTCCATGCATTCAATGATTTAATCGCTAGGCATCCTACGACTTTCCGTCCATTTTCGGCTCAAATCCATAGCTTGCTTGTGCCAATTATCGGATCGTCAACTTCGACTGGATCACTGCCTGAGCAAGTGGTCGAGCTCTCTCAAAAGCTCTTTATCTCTCTCCATCATTGCGCCCCCAGGAATACGTCGGGTGAAGAGTGGACAAATGCCTGCAAGCTCACGATAGCTTCCATCCACCGAACTGCAGACCACGCATTCCGGTCTGTGGTAGAGCAATGGGAATCCACAGATCCAAATTTCCGGCACGCTACAATTTCTAGAGACTCTAGTCAACTGGTAGGAGATGACGGGCCAGACGCATTGGGTCTACCCGGATGGCAAGGGATTCATGCAGGCGCGGACAGGCTGACGACGCTCTTGCGTCTACTGTCTGGTTTCATCTCGACTCGGACCGCGTCAACTGTTAATATCCCTATTGGTGCCGTTTTAGATTTGACATCTCGATTGACATCTGTAACGGTTCCCCGGGACGGAGATGATGGCAATGTGGAGACGAATCTAGAAATCAGCCGCGAAGAGCGTGAAGGTCTCTGGATTGAATTGCCTAGGATCCATGTTGCCTGTATAGATCTCTTCTCCAACATAATCTTCTCACTGGACACAGCCGCCATTCCTGTCATTCAAAACATTCTCGAGCAGACGCTTTGGCTTTTTGAAGCCGAAAGTTTCCACAGTGGAGTCCGAGCGTCTTCATATCATTTGATCAGGCGTTTGTTGCCGTTGGTCGGTCCGTCAATGACCAAGGCAAATCTTTCTGCATTGAGTACCGTCATCCGTTCTTGTTGCCGTGATATTCTACCGTCGGATGCCAACGGTACCTCACAAGCCCATCATCAAACTCAGACCAAAGACAAGCCGAAAGGAAATCAAGGCTCCGCAAATGCAGACGCTTTCCTTAACCCCGCTCTCAAGGGGGGCAACCAGAGCCGTGCAGTTGCTTTTGTGGGGTTGCAATCTGCGGCGTCGAAGCTCTTGCCAATTCTTCTTTCCTCTTTGCCTATTGAATATATCCCTATGCCACTACGGATAGAGTTGGATCGCACAGCTATTCTGGCAGCGGATCAAGAGGCAATGATGGCTAGTGTCCTGAACCCGGTGCCGCTGGTCAACGGACGCAGATTGACTCCCAGCATCCTCCCGTTCCTAGCCAGGAGATATCCCAAAGAGCAGGACGTCGAGTGTTTGCTACGTCCGCGAATGCCGGTTCTGATCGGCGGATCTGGTCTTACCGAGCCTATATTGGATGAAGAGGAAGACGAGGCGGAGAACCATATAGTCGACCAGTCAAAGACCGGCGTTGCTAATCACATTTTTGAGAATTCCGTCCCACCGTCTTTATCGAACCAGGCCCCTCCGCGAGCTGATGTTACGCAAAATGCTGTACATTCTCCGAACAAGAGGAACTTGCCAGAAGACTCTCAGTCGAGTGACCGTCATACTCTCTCAAATTCAGACGATGGAAACCAGGGGACGCCTCAGACGAAAAAGGCACGTCTGCAGTCAGATGGTATTGTTCAATCTGGGGGCAACCAGGCTTCCTCTTCACTGAATGGAGCTCCTGTAGCCTCCATTTCAAGACACCAACCAGTGCCGGTTACCCTCTCAGAAGCTGCAGCTTCTTCTCCTGCCACGGTGCCGTCGGTGTCTGCGCCAATTATTCCATCCGTGAGCAATGCCAGTGTATCGTCAATCCCAGCTTCTGTCGCTGGTAGAGTGCACGCTGCAGATGTGCAGCGTAACAGCAAAGCTGATGGTCAAGACGACGGAGAAGAAAGTGACGATGAAATCCCGGCTCTGAACATTGAGCCGGATACTGACGAGGACGAGGACGAGGAGGATGTGTCGATGGAGGGGTAGCTGTTGTAAATTGAAGATGAGAGGAATCCACAAGTTGTCGAGAGATGTCCATAACTCGTGCTCTCTATATATATTTCAAGTGTGGAATTACATATATACACCACCCTTCTACCACCAATATTCTATATAAATGTAGTGTATATTGCTTCAAGCAAAGATCAGACCACGAAGGCTTCGGGAAAAAAGTTCGCAGCTATGATTATACAATCCGTATTCCACTCTGCCACCAAGTCTTACCTTCCCACCATCGAAAAGACGGCCCTGCCCAGCACAGCCAGCCATCGCCCTCGCCGCCAAAGCCCATACCACGCAGCGGACTCACGGGGACGGGCTCAAAGAGCCACATACCTCCTCTAGAAAAATCGTCCACGATGAACGGTCCCGTATACAGGAACCACGCGACGACGAATGCCAGGTTTGTAGCCCTTCTCAGCCAACATGGTGGTTTAAAAGGCAGCAGTCGAGGGAGGACAGTTCGGGACAGGAAGCGTTGCACCAGGATGGCGGGGGCCTGCAGGACGAAAAACAGAATGGGGCCAGACGGTTTTGTGATTGCGAATTGGGTGTAGCTACCGCAGGCGTGCACCAAGCCGCTGATGCAGAACGCGACCAGGACTTCGATTGCGCGTCGGGCGTTCTCCTGACGCGATTTATGGCTCCCGTCACCAGGGAGCAGCAGGTCGGAGAGGAAGCGCGCCGTTTCGGCGAAGCCAAAGCGGAACATCTGATGCCACCATAGACTCCAGCAGCCGGCCAGACCGTGATCCAGAGCAAAGCTTACGGGTCCGAATATCTCCGGGTAGAGCCATCCCTCGTCCAGGGGCTGGTCGGTGATTGCCCGAGCTAGCCGCGGAAAGGTGAGGGAGAGCCCCAGAAAGCAGATGGGGTTGAAAGCTGTGACAAACTGGAGGGCGCAGCAGACTCCGATGAGGCTGAGTAGAAGGCGATAGGAGCGGACTAGCAGGGGTGAAAAAGCCAGGAAGTGGAAGGGAAACGGCGGAGGCGGACTGGGCTCAATGACACCCCAGAAATATGGGTCTCGGTTCATGAGGACTTTGATGACATCCAAAGCTATATAGTTTCGCAGCATGGTGTAAAAAGCGAGTCGCAGTCGTGTCCACGGATCTTGAACAGCCTGCGAGCCTCCCATCTCGGATATAGGCGCCTCGCCTCTAAGATCTTTGGTCACTGAGTCTGGTATAGGTGGGAGTCCTCTCACCCGCCAGTTCCATTCTGGACCTCGAAAATTGAATATGAGATCCATTACCCAGTCGAGACGGTGACCAAAGGAACGTGGATACGGCTGCCACCGATACACTATGCGTTCCTGGGGACCTGATGCCTCTCGAATGGGCGAATGTTTCGTTCGATGAAGCCGCAATGAAGATTCCCTCCCATCTATGCTCTCGCTTTTTTCGATAGGTTCTGATGAGCCGTTCGGTTCAGGCTCTTCTTTGTTGTGACGGCTCTGTGCGTCGACGACCTTCCTCTCTATCCTTTTGAAGTCCCTCTGGACATCGTTGAAAATGAGAAGCGTCGCACTCCATACAAGGAACCACGACGTAACCAAACCCACTGAGTACCCATTCGCCAAACTTATGGCCCGGACTGCGTATATCGTGTAGACCGAGAGGCAAACAATAATCGAGAAAAACCCGTATCGCAGAAGGAGAGAGTGCTGACGGTTCCTGTGAGGAATGAGGAGCGGTATGAGTAACAGAAGAAAGGTGCCCACAACCTGCTGCAAAAGCAGGGGATGGAATTCTCCTCGCTGGAGGGACGCTTCAAATTGCTCTCCTCTCTGCCTGACAATGTCGTGGTGGGAACGAAACGTGGCCTCCGTCATTGTGACAAGGACAACTGGGGGTATCGATCTTCACTCCTTTTTCGAAGGAGAGAATGAAAATGAGATCGAAATGTTTCAATCACAGTTGATAGGAGTCATAGCTTCTTGTCTCCAGTAACTTGTCAACTCCAGCCAATGCCAAAAGAGCATGCATGCGAGAAGCAAGGAGCGTACGCCAACAGATGCTTATGACAAACCTTCTGTGAAGGATCACAAGCTATTTGGTATAGGTTTACTCTGTATATGGTTAAATACACCACAATAAGGAGTGGCAGTGGCATTCGGAGGCCGGAGGCCAGCCTCGCCTTGTTTATTTTCGACCGCCAGCTCGGTGACGTCGCTTGCCGCTTCCTGGTTGTGCTGCGATGGAGCCAATCTCGGCATGCCGCCCGGATCGGTGGAACGTGTGATTTGCCTATTCCTGTTTAACTATCTAGAATTCTAGATCCACCTATGAGGATCATTAGATTCCTTACGTTCTTTTTCTCTGCCAGCTAAGTAATCCGATCTAATCTAACAAATTGTAACTTCGTACTCCGTAGAGTACCTACTACTTAGTGACCTGAACCCCTACCTAATCCGAACTAGGGCCTGTTGTGCCTGTGTTGCAACTTGCCTGGTTCGGTTAGTTAAAAATGTCACGTGGACACGTGTCTCGCGTTCCCCAGGACTTTAAGCGTACCCCATCAGAGCACTGACCACAGTCAATGACGCGAACGCTCATGTTTCGGCTTCAGGATCCACACTCCATGCGCGATTGCAGCTGTTATCGCTAATCGATAGTATTCGAATGGTGCTTCCATGCGTCGTACTGGCCTAAGACCCCACCTAGATTCTATCCTTCTTCAAGTGCCTTATTTGATGTTTGATCATTCATTCGCTCATTGAGAAACTGAGACAAACAATAGAAGTAACATTACGAATCGCTGCTAGTGCCATAAAGACGCGTCGCGAGTCCTCGACTTTAATCAGTCACTACGTGGATTCTCGTATCGGGGCAGATACGCCTATACTTTCAGCTCTGCCAAGAGTATTTTCTATATTCAGCCTCATGGCCAGGGACGCTGCCAAGCGCAAAGCTGATGTCGTCGATCTTACTTTGAGTGACCGAGAGGATTCTCCGCGTCCGAGCAAAATTGGCCGAGATGACCGGACAAATCCTCGCTTGAACGTGAGCAATGGGCTGCGCTTTGGTGAAGACGCTGCTTTCATACCGCTCAGTCAAGCTTCTCAGCTCAGTCGATTGGACGAAGATGATGCGGGAGCCATCGACCTTGTTCAGGGCAGCCAGGACTTCGATGATGCGGCTTACAACAACTACGAGCTTTATGGTCAGTGTCAAGCCTTTCATTTCTAGGTGATATTAGAAGTCTCCATTTAGGAATCCATTCTGACATGCATAAAGACGATCTCCATACGAAGATCGTGGGTGTCCGCTATTACCGCGGGCATGCGACCTTAGGAGAACACGTTATTCTCAAGAGAGAACCGGGAAATCCGTACGACTCGAACGCGATCCGAGTGGATAATGTGATGGGTCAGCAGATTGGTCACATTCCCCGTAACATGGCGGCAAAATTGGCTAAATATATGGTACTGCGGTTCTCCTGGGAACATTCAGGGCATGAGCTGATACGTATGATCAGGATTCAAAAAGCCTCCTAATTGAAGGTATTCTGACCGGGATGATCGGCGAATTTGACTGTCCGATCGTTTTGAAGCTCTACGGTGCTAGCGACCCCATTAAGAAAGCCGAGCTGAAAGCCCAGATGAAGAGTGATCGACTTCCGCTAGGAGAGCTCAACCGCAGAGAGCGAGAGCAGCGGAGACTCGAAAAGGAGCGCGAGAAGCAACGCAAGGAAGCCGCAAAGAGAGCCCGTGCAATGGCAAAGGTCATGGGACAAGGGCAGCAATGGAAAGTTCCGGATTCAACGATGTTTGCCAATCTCTCCACTCCGGATGGAATGGGTGAGGGCGCGACTCTGGAAGACCTCATTAATCAGAGCAGTACCATCAATCCTCGTCAAATGGGGCAAGCAGTGGAGAAATTTGGAATCAACGAATCAGACTTGGCTAACATGCCAATGGCCGAAATTCCTCCTGGACTGGCAACACAGCTTCTCTCGTATCAGCGTCAGGGATTAGCCTGGATGCTCGAAAAGGAGTCACCACGTCTGCCCGCTGCTGGATCTCAGGATGTCGTGCAACTCTGGAAACGAGAGGGCAACAAATATAGGAACATTGCTACTAACTATTCCACTACGCAAGAACCTCCACTTGCGAGCGGAGGAATCCTAGCCGATGACATGGGCCTGGGAAAGACAATTCAGATCATATCCTTGATCCTCGTCAACCCACAACCTAGAACCCCGGAATCTACCAAGACAACGCTGATAATAAGCCCTGTTGGTGTGATGAGCAACTGGAAAAATCAGATTGAAGCCCACGTGAAAGAGACAAACGCCCTCCGTGTCCTCGTATACCACGGCGCCGGCAAAAAGGAGGCAGCCAACCTCGGTCAGTACGATGTTGTCATTACGAGTTATGGTGCTCTGGCTATGGAATACAATCCAAACGACAAATCAAAGAAAATACCAACCAAAGGCCTATACTCGATCCACTGGCGTCGTGTCGTTCTCGACGAAGGTCATACGATCCGCAATCCGCGTTCCAAAGGGGCGCTTGCGGCCTGCAACCTCAGAGCAGATTCTCGTTGGACACTGACAGGAACGCCGATTATCAACTCGCTCAGAGACTTGTACTCCCAAATTCGATTCTTACGACTTTCAGGCGGTCTCGAAGACCTGGCGGTGTTTAACAGCGTCCTCATTCGCCCTCTAAGCTGTGGAGATCCTGATGGCGCATCTCTCCTCCGGGAGATGATGGCGGCTATCTGCTTAAGACGTCGAAAGGACATGTCGTTCGTTAACTTAAAACTTCCACCTCTCCGGTCCCATGTCTTACGCATCAAATTCCATCCTCATGAGCAAGAAAAATACGAAATGTTTCAGTAAGTTCTAGAATCTACCGCTCAGTGGTTTGCCAAGCGCTGACAGAAGCTTTAGATCGGAAGCAAAAGGCATGCTTATTGACTACACCAAGCACGGTAACGCGACGTATTCACACATTCTTGAGGTCATTCTCCGCCTGCGTCAAGTGTGTAATCACTGGGCACTTTGTAAAAACCGCGTCGACAAGCTCATGGCTTTGCTGGATGAGAATAAAGTCGTCGACTTGACACCGGAAAATGTGAAGGCGCTTCAAGAAATGTTACAGCTGAGGATTGAAAGTCAGGAGACTTGTTCGATTTGTCTCGACACGCTGGAGCAGCCAGTTATCACTGCTTGTTCACACGCTTTTGACAGAGCATGCATCGAGCAAGTCATTGAGAGACAGCATAAATGCCCTCTCTGCCGCGCAGAGATCAAGGACACTTCTACTCTTGTATCTCCCGCATCGGAGCTGGGTGAAGACACCGGCGGTGTCGAAGTCGACCGAGACGCACCAAGCAGCAAGATCGAAGCTATGATCAAGATTCTGACCGCGCAGGGACAAGCACCTGGAACGAGGACCGTTGTCTTCAGCCAGTGGACATCGTTCCTTGACATCGTCGAGCCTCATCTCAAACGCAGCGGGATAGTTTTCACTCGTATTGACGGTAAAATGCCATCCGTGAAACGAGATAACGCCATCACAGTTTTCTCAAACGATCCGGATTGCAAGGTCCTTCTGGCGAGTTTGAACGTCTGCAGCGTTGGGCTCAACCTCGTCGCCGCCAACCAGGTGATCCTCGCAGACAGCTGGTGGGCGCCAGCCATCGAGGACCAGGCCATGGATCGCGTCTACCGACTGGGCCAGACGCGGGAGACTACAGTATGGCGACTAGTCATGGAAGGCAGCATCGAAGACCGCGTTCTCGAGATCCAGGAGAACAAGCGCCAGCTGTCGATGGCTGCTCTGCGCGAGACAGGGAAAAAGAAGAGGGCCGAAGACACCGCGGCGAGGATTGTTGATCTTGAGAAACTGCTGCGTTGAGTGCAGACATGACAGAGGCCCGGCTGTATACTTTCCTCCTTTGAGAGAGATCTTTACCCTTTTTTTTTGTCCTCTCTCTCTCTCCCTTTTCCCCACTGTGTATGAAATCTTTTTTCGTCCATTTTTTAGTCTCGTGCTCCTATTTTTCAGGATTTTTTTTGCGGGGTTTACATGTAATACTTTCGTCATGTGTCGCCTTGCTTGTCTTTCACCTCTCATCTCTCAAGAGGTGCACCAATCTATTGTTATATTATTATTCCTTTCAAGTCATCTCACTTCTCCTGTACTGTATATATGTACTGTACAATTAATAATTAATCGTGTTTTAATGTACTGTGTACTACCTTGCTTGCTTGCCTCGGCGAAAAAAAGACTTTGAGAAGAAACCTATCCATGATTAAAAAAGTATTGTCCCATCCCCGTGTTTTATTTTTTTTAAAAAAAGATGATGATAATATTGAAAAATAAGAAGGGCAAGCAAGTCGCAATAGCAGCATCATTTCCCCAACCAACAAGAAAAAAAACTGCAAAATAGGTATATGTCAAGCATATGCACATGCAATTCGCAACCGCTGGGGCAAAAAAAAAGAAACATAGCCCAGGCCAGGAGAACAGGCAAATAAATATGAACCAAAAAGAAAAAATAAAATTAAAACTAAAATAAAAAGTAAAGAGATAATAAGGGAATCATCAAAGTCGTAACTTCGTTAATAATAATAATAAAAGGGCTCGGCTCGGTTCATCACCATCACGTCAAGGTCAAGGGCATATCATATGGGCATATTATTGAGCGGGGTTATATTGTATTTTTTTCTTTTTTTTTTTGTAATCTTTTTTTTAATATGCTAGGATATAAGACGCCATGTTCTGATTTTGCCTGCTCAATCAATCACCATAATAAAAACAATATCTCCTGATTTTGTTTGTTGCGGGTATCTCACCTGACAAAAATGATCAAAAGCAAAAATACAGCGAGAAGCAGCCACCAAATCAACGCAGATAGATAGAAAACCCAGTACCTCATGAACGCCAGCAACGACTGCTCAAGGAAAGGAAGCAGGAGAAAAAAAGCGGCAGAGCCAGCATGTGTGTGTCTATAGCAAAGCATAGATAGATGTTGAGAGCCAAGGAGAAAGGACGGAGCGGATGTGGGAAGGGTAAGGTAAGTACATACAAGGCAAAAGACAAAGGTGAAATAACTATCATCCAGGAGAAGAAAAACAAAGCAAAAAGGGGAAAGGAAAATACAAAGAAAAGAAAAAGAGAAACAAAAGCGGACACACCACGTCCTGCGAAAGCAGTATAACAAGGTAAATCCCCTGAAAAAGGTTTCCACGTAGCTGGCATGAGACGTGGAAGACAAAGAAAAGGGTTTAGCCATCCTGGACTTATCCAAGGATATCACAGCGTACGTCGAGTTCGTTGCGAACAAAGAGCTGCATAAGAGGACCAAGGAAGAAAATATACCCCTCAGATGTCTACCCAGGATGAACTTTGTGTTTCATAGAGAACCCCCTTCAAAGACCGTCGAAGCTCGCATAGCTGAAGACACAGAAACTTGACGCCCTTGACCGGCAGTTTCTGGCCCCGGTTCTTTTTGTCCATTGCTGACCGTAGGATGATTAATGGCAGTAGAAGACCGTGACCGTTCATCTAGAGATGTTGCAGGTTGTGTGGTCAGAGTTCCCAACGGTGCTGTAGAGGTATTACCCATCTCGGAAATCGAAGATAAAGCTGCCGCAGTATTTCCACCAGCTGCAGAGGCCGTCCGTTCCGAGTGCGTATTCAGAACACTGGTATCGGGCTCCAATGGAGGGGGCCCGATATTATGAGCGCTATAAGGAACGACAGGGGTTGTTGAGGCTGCACCAGCGGCTGAGGTTGCGGCAGAGGTTGAGGCTGTAACGCTCCCCACTGTGCCTGGTGGAAGGTAAGGATTGGGTGGAAGGTACCCGCGGTAGGCAAGTGAATGCGATTGTTGGGTTCCCATGGGCAGTGACTGTGGTTGGGCTTGCGCCGCGGCCATCCTTTCTGCCATTTTTCTGGTATAAGCCTCAGGATCGCTTCTCTTGAGACGCTCATCATCCAGTTCCTGTTGAACATCCTTTTTCTCTTCGTCGGTGAGCTTGTCATTGTCTTCCTTCTGGAAGGTTTCTGTGAGATCAATCTTGCGGATGATCCTGTCCTGATCATCTTGAATAATCTTGTCTAACACGCGGGGATCCTTTCCGATGTATTCAGAGACATCTTTTTCCTTGACCTCCCTCACCGGGAAAAGATACTCCCCAAGAGATTTGGATGCCCAACGAACTGGATTCTTCTTGTCAACCACGCGAATTGCCAACTGCGTCTTGAAGACGGCCTTGTTATGCAGCACCTCTTCGAACGTGCCTCCAGCAATGAAACGATAGACGAAAACCGGCTTTTGCTGGCCAAGACGGTAGGCTCGTCCAACTGCCTGCTCCTCCCAAGTAGGATTGAATAGGAAATCGTATATGACCACCCGATTCGCACCAGGAATGTTTAATCCAAGCCCACCTGCGCGAGTAGAAATGAGGAACACCTGTTGGAGAGTCTGCGAGTTATTGAAATTCTTGGTGGCAGCTTGCCGCACCCCAACTGGCGTCGAACCATCCAATCGAGAATATCTCCTGCCAGAGGATATCAAGAGCTTCTCAAGATAGTCCAGGGTTGAAAGACTGTGCGAGAAAACCAGGACTTTGTCGCCTGCCTTGATAGATTCGGAGATTATTCTATCAAGGATTTGAGCTCGATGGGAATGCATTGGATTTTCAAGATCAGGAACGCTAGAAAGAAGTTGTTCCTGAGCGGCAATCATCGATTCCGGGAGACCGATTTGATGGATAGGCTCGTCTCCAGGCATTTCTTCCTGATCAAAGTCGTCGGACCTTCTGGCCAACCTTCGCTGATTGTTTGTTCGTTCATGCAGTCTGTTCTTGAAACAAGCCGGGTGACTGCAGCATAACCCTAAAATGGCCAGCCAGGACAGGATCATCATGCTTCTAACATCCCCTTTCACCTTCTCTTCCAACAGAGATGCCACAAACATGTTGTAAGCTTTCTTTTGGAGATCCGTCAAGGACACAGTTATGACGAACTCGACCTTCGGCGGAAGGCTGCCCTTGAGCACCGAAATATCAGCTCGGTTGATTTTCGGATTCAAGATCTCCTTCAAGACTTGAAGCTTCTTGAGGGACCTGCGCCTCTCAACAAAGGTGCTGTCGGCATACAGTCCTTCTTCAATGGGCTCCACGTAATTGGCTTTGAATTCTATGAACTCTCCTAGATATCCTGGAGCGATCCAATCGACCATTGCAAAATAGTCGACCAGATTATTGGCCAGTGGGGAGCCCGTGAGAGCTATGCGACTCTTCGACTTGAATTCGCTTGCAGCTGTAGAAAGTCCAGACGCACGATTCTTCATCTTGTGTGCTTCATCTGCGACAATGATGTTGGGTCCTTTCAACAGTTGCTCTCGAACTATCGCATGGGTTTTATCGTCCAGAGGCTTCCCACGCTGCCTCGTTTCCTTGTTGTGAATCCAAGTTCGGAAGATATCGTAGCTCAAAATAAGAATGCCGCCAGATTCGTCCCACGCAGCTACCTCCGCCAACCGTTGTTGTAACGTGGCCGAGCTTGTGACCTTTCTTATTGGTCCAAGATAGTGCTTCCGTGGTGTCCACATCAAGAACTCCTCATACCAGTTGTCAATTAATGATGAAGGGCACAGGATGAGTGTCTGCGATCGATGAAAGCGTGCAGGAACTCGGTTCCGGATAGCTGCGTCTTCTGAAGCTGCCGCTGCAGAGATTGTGACCAGAAGAGAGATACTTCACAATGGTTAATCTATATATGGCCATGTAATGTTGGGAATGCTGACGACTTACACTTGCATTGTCTTACCCAAGCCCATAGTATGAGCCAAAAGGCAACCTTCGCCTTTTTCATCTTGTATCAGTTCACGCCACATAAACTGGATGCCGTTAAGTTGGTGAGACTTCACGCGCCGCCCAATGTGGGAGTCAAGGTAAATGACCGGGTGTTCGAAGCTAACAGCTTGCCGCTCTGGATCATCATTACTGACTCCCATGCTCTCCATCCTCTCTTCAAGTCGTTTCCGCTGTGCTTCTTGCATGGCAACACGAATCTGAGCGGCCTCGTGGTTCCTCTTCACCTCCTGGCTTTCTTTCACTTGCCGTTTCCGCTTCTTATGAGGGGTACGAGATGTTGCCGCCTGCAAGTCATCATGATCCGAGTCTTCCGTACCGGGAGAGGCAACATCAGCTGCAGAGGCTGCTTGTTGTTCTTGTTGGACCATTCGAGTATATGCCGCGAGACGCGCAGAGAGCTGACTGGCAAAATCATCGAAGGCGCTTTTGTTGGCTATGGTCTTGTCCAGAAGGCTCTTGTTGATTCCTTTTTGGTTGAGCCTGACACAACAGTTCCAGGATACGTAAAGAGACGCCACGCGCATGATGATTTCGTTCTGAGCACTGTCCAAGTCACGTATCTTCAGAGCATGACTACGCATGCCATTAAGAGCTCTGAAAGTCAGACTCCTGAGTTCAGCGCGAGTATAGGTCGGAATAGACATTGCCATATTAGTACGCTCGTCGTTAGGCAAACAGGCAATTAGCTTCGTCAGAAGCCTTTGGCGATCACTATGATCTTCAAGTACACTCCACTTAACATGCTGGATTCTCTTAAAGTCGTCGACATCGATATCAGCAAGATCAGGCTTTCTATTCGATGGGCTAGCAGTCTTGCTAGTCATTTCCCTGGAAGATTGTCTCGCGGGAAGAACAACCGAGAAGGGCGGCGACGAAGGCTGTTCCATCTTCAGCGGAGTGATACCTCCCTGCTCATCGGCGGGACGCGCAGGATTCAGGGGTGGTGTCGTGATCTCAAAATCGACCACCGGCGAGGCTGAGCGGCTTTTAGGCAAATCGATCATCTCAATATTTTGTCCGCCTACAGTCACATAAGATGGTGGAGACAACTGCTGCGTGGTAGCAGGCGGAATAGGAGGTGAAGGCGACATTTCCAGAGCCTGAATTCGAGCATTCTTGTGCTTCACTTGGCCGTTTCTCTGACGCTGCTTTCTCCTTTTCCCTGAAGGACTGATCATATCGTCACTGTCAGAGTCAGAGGATGTCATAGAAATGTCCATGGGGGCGTCCCCGTGGGCGTCCACGTCATTGACGATAAAATCGTCGAGAGAGTCCTCTGATAAATAATCTGATTCGGAGTCGAGTGACTCCTCATCAAGATTAAGTCGAACTTTTTTAGGCCGAGGCTTCGCGGTGAACGGGACTTTGGGCGGACATTCAGCTTTTTCTAGGACCGAAATGCGCCACTTCTGTGCCTCGATATTGAAGACTGTCTGCTCCATGCTCTGGCATTGAAACTGGAGGTCTTCAACTTTGGCATATTTATGCTGATGGATCTCCTTCTTGATTTTTCTGAGACGTCGTTCCAAGAGTTCGATATCTTGCAGCATCATCTTTATCTGCTGGCTCCTGTTCCGACGTCTCTTTGCTTCCATCCAGATTCGATAGGCCCTATGCTCCTGCTTGGGAAGGTGATTACTCCTCCACTTTTCTTCGTAGTCCCTGACACAACGTTCGATGACTGAGTTGACTTCATGAGAAGTCAAATATGTAGGCTTCCGTTGAACCGACTCCTCACGCTCTTCATCAATTTCGCGCCATGTATCAGAGTCATATTCACCCTCTGATCCTGACTCGCCAAACAGAGGAAGTACGTCCTCATCATCCCCTTTAACGGGATACTTCTCAATCAGGTAGTCATAGGGATCCCGGTTTTTAGAACCTGAGGCCGGGCGTTGGGCGCTAAATTCAGGCCAGTCGGCTGTTGTCTCCTTTGTGACAGTAACTTGACCGTTGCGTGAAGAATACAGGGTGAAGAACTGGGGCTGGTTACCGCCAAGAAGGGAGCTCTTGCAAGGGAATATGGCTGAACGACTGCAGCCATCTTTGGCGCCTAACTTCACGGGTTGCTGTCGAAAAAACTGATGAAGGCACTTCTTGACAAAGAGTCGCTGAGCAATCGGTATCTCAGGGCTCAAAGTAACGAACGAAGACTCTTCAAGTTCGGAATCAGACTGTATAGGGTAAAATATATCCATGGGCTCGATCCTACTCGGACCCATGTACCAATCCTTTGCTTGTGACTGCGGTGTTTCCACATCGGATACCGCTTGTCTTTGAGCAGTAAGGTCGAGCTTTCTCCGCTTTCTGCCTTGACTGTCAACCTGAATGTGCTCATTGGGACGTAGACGTGGTGAGACACTGCATGCAACAGTCTGTTCGTCAGAAAACTGCGGACGTGGGGGATTAGGCATGCCATGTGTTCTGTTATTGACGTCATCATCAACAACAGTCTGAGGGAGATTCGGTGTTTCTGAAGATAGATGAATCCCATTGGATTGCAGAGTTCTACCGGGTAGATTATCACCTGGATTTGGTTCATATTTGAACTCTTGAGCGGGTGGAATGGAGGGAGGAACGGACATAGAACCATGGCGCATTCCATGATGGGGAGTAGCTTGTCGTGGAAAATGGGGATAGGGCACAGGAGAGCCAGAAATATGGCCTGACACCGTCATGGGAGTCATTCTAGGAGAATAGGAAGGCCGGCCATCATTATAGACAGAGGTCTGCGCGGAATAGGCTCTCTGGTATTTCACTGACAGGTTCCGGAGGTAACGGATAGCTGCCAGGACGGTGCTGCGAGGTCCAAGAGCCTTAAGGCCCAGCTCCTCGCGAAGTGTCTCCTTGTCCACATCGGTCAGAAGGACTTCACCATTGATCATATTCTCCCGAATAGCGGCTTCGAATGCGATCGGATCAGGGAGACGCGTAGGGTTCGCAGACTGAGACCATGGCGCCGAAGAATTGTGGCACAGAAAAGCCACAACCTGATCTACAGTCCAGTCAAGAGGATCCACTGTTTCTGGGTCCATGGTGACTGTTACGTCTCGAGAAGCAGGTCTCCCCGAGGACCCAGAGTGTTGCTATTCGGATGTTATGTCAGTCCTTTGTAGTATCAGAATTGCGGTGACTTCAGCAGCGAGCCACCAGCTTGTAACAGTGCCAAAGTAGCTTGAGTTGCCATGTACGCACGTAAACTCATGCCGTTCCGGGACCAGTGAATATCAATCTAATTAATTTGGGTTTGTAGTGAAGCGGGATCGCAGGAAATCGCAACCTGCAGCGATCACCAACGCCACAGCGGAGAGGCCTCTGGCGCTCAAATGAGCGCTTCAATCCGACGCCAGCTCCTCGTGGACGATGCGTCTGATGATGGAACTGGCGGAGATACACGCTTGGGGTTGACGGGGGTTTGCCGCTAATCAGTGTCGGAACCTTTTCTGCCGGCGGTGTGGAGGGCGGTGAGAGATGGATGGGGCGAATCCGGGGCAAATTATCAAGCCCCGCGATCACGCCTTCGTGCCTGAGTGGTGATGGTAACGTCACGTATAGCGACGCCGTGGAGGGTGTTTTTTTTTGCAGGAAGCTATACGGCCTTGATCTATTTCTATTGTCATGTGCTTTGTGCGGTTCTGGAGGAGATAACGGATCTCTGAACCTCCAGTATGGCGCAGTCGATCCTCGCCACTTACCCTCCTCCGCTGGACCCCGCGCAGGAGCAGTTCCTGGTTTCGACGATCAAGGACTGGACAATCCAGAATGGCCTCGCTGTCAGGCCGCCTCCTAACTTCGTTTCGGAAGAAGCTCGCCAGAAGGGGGTGTTGGCCACGAATGCGCCAGTGACACTGTTCCCCAGTCCGTTTCCGAAGTCGTGCTTTGAGGAGGCGAAGGCTGTTCAGACGGTCTATAATGAGTTGTACGCGCAGATAACACGCGACGAGAAGTGGCTTGGGGAGATTATGGAAGAGTGAGGATTCACCCTCTTAGTTTGACAGTGAAGTCAGAAGTCAGGGCCTGTGTACATCGGCCATTACGATGATCCTGTGCCCTCGCGTGACATGTGACTAAGAGAAGTTGGCATTCTGTAGGCTCATCGATGTCGACGACTTTATCTCGAACCTCTGGAAAGTGCACCTGGCCGTCAAGAAGGAGGGCTATGTCCAAAAGCTCTGCCTGGGGCTCTTCCGATCCGACTATATGGCCCATACGCCACCAGGATCGACTGCTCCGTCGCTGAAGCAGGTGGAATTCAACACCATCTCATCTTCCTTCGGCGGCCTGTCATCGCTTGTGACTTCCATGCATTCAGAACTGCTCTCTTCACCACCCGGGTCTCCAATTAATTACCCTTCACACGCTCTCCTCGATGGGAAACTCCCACCCAAGAATACTGCTGTGGAAACCCTGAGCGGTGGGCTAGCTGCAGCACACACTGCTTATGGACCTTCAAAGTCGTCACCACCACTTCCGCTCTGTATCCTCTTCGTTGTCCAAGAGAACGAGCGCAATATATTTGATCAGCTGGCGCTCTCGTCACACCTGACAAGCTTCCATAAGATACCTGTCTTTCGTCTCAATATATCGGAGATCCTAGACCGCACCTCCATACCGGCTTCCAATTCCTCCAGGCCCCTAGTCTATACGCCACCTCACTCTCGTTCTACACAGTTTGAAGTAACGACGGTGTACCTGCGAAGTTTCTATGCTCCCACGGATTATAAATCGGAGCGTGACTGGACTGCCCGGACTCATCTGGAGCGCTCTGCGGCCATCAAATGCCCGACAGTCCTGAATCAGCTCTCAGGTTGCAAGAAAGTTCAACAAGTCCTTGCTGACCCTAACAGACCAGACCATCTCTCCAGGTTCTTACCCGGCAGAGATTCGACCGTTGCGAGGCTACGCGAGACTTTTGCACCGCAATATGACCTGGCCCCTAGCGGCCGCGGAAGAGAGCTAGCGCTCAATCCTGAAACAGCGGCAAACCATGTTCTTAAGCCGCAACGAGAGGGAGGAGGCAACAACATTTACAAGACTGCGATTCCAGACTTCTTGCGCTCCACCCCAGAGACTGAATGGAAACGCTGGGTATTGATGGAGTTAATCCAGCCTCCACCTGAGGCCAAGAATACGGTGCTCCGGAGCGATGGTGAAGTTGTAAGCGGACATGTGGTGGGAGAACTGGGGATCTTTGGGACCATTCTATGGTCGACAGATGGAGAGATCCTGCACAACGAAGAAGGTGGGTGGCTGATGAGAACGAAGGGCAAAGAAAGTAATGAAGGAGGTGTAGCAGCTGGCTTCTCTTCCCTGGACAGCATTGTGCTTTACTAGGACCTAGCCCATGGATTTGCATGATAGATCAATCTAGCACGTAGAATAATACCGTACTATTTGTGTCGTTGGAATCAAACGATCAAGTTGCAGGAATCCTCTTTTTTTTTCCTTAACGGTAACTGTGAGCAGATCTCGACCTCCCAAGTATCCCTGGTCTATGATTCGTAATGTTGTCCGTGCAAGAAATCAGCGAGGGCATTGGGGAGTCAGTATCAATGAAAATACAGCAGAAAGAAAAGAAAACAAAAAATAAGAAAAGCGAAAAGGAGAGAGATAGAAGAGGGAGAAGGAAAGGAAACCATAAAATAACACAGAATAGATAAGAAAGCTCTGAATCGCTACTTCGGCAAAGGGTTCATGGGTGATGCCTCGGCGTATCTGCAAAGGACCTGCAGTTAGCAATCGTCCAGTGCAGAAAGAATAAGCGTCCATACCTAGCCTAGCAAGGTAACAGCTTGACCATATCATCATTCGCGACGAGACGAGAGATCTCATTCATCTCTCTCAACACTCGCTATCCGCAATCGGCGAATACGCTTCGACTCCATCCTGCCGTTAGAAGCGCGCTTCTTGGACGTCTTCAGGATATGCTTGCTCGCAGCCGGTTCTCTAGCATACAGCACCTCCCAGCTCTCCAGGTCTTCCTTGAGAGCCTGCTCCGCAAGCTTGTAGAAGAAATTGATCACCGCGGTGAGACGGAGGCTCGGCACATGGCGCTGCTGTCCATTCTCGAGGAAGGTGTCGAGGGGATAATAGCGCGGGCTTGGTGCATCGTCGTCGTTGACGAGGGTTTTCGAACGAAGCCGGAATGGCATAGGCCTCATCGCACTGGACAATGATGATAATGATAATGATAATGGGTCCATGTATTCGACGTCCATGGTTGTATTGTACGATATCTGGTCCGGTGTCCACCCTTCGACGCGTCGGAGTTCAGCCCTGCTGATCTGCGCACGGCAGTTCGACCAACAGGACAGGCCCAGGGGTCCTCGCGCTTCGCGCTCTCGACGCATATTGAGGGTGTTTTCCGTAGGCAGCTTCTCGGGCTCACCGACCATCCGCGCGATGATGTCTTTGTAGGTCAACCGCGGATCTGTACGCCACCAATACTCCAGAAGCCATCCTGGAACTTGTACTGAGATGTACCGAGGGAGGAAGGGGAAGTCGCGAAGAGGAGTGCCCTCTGTGTTTTTCACGATTTTGCCTCCTTCACGCAAGGGTAGCACTTCGCCAGTTTCCAGATCTGAAGGCGGATCCAATCTGAAAAGAATCGGAGGGAGATTAGCTTCGGAAAACGGTGAGTGATGCGGGTGCACACATGTATGGAGCGGTCCTGGAAGTTCAGAATCTGTATATGTAATTGCCTGTTAGCTTTTCTTTCTGATATGGACCGAGAAAGGTGTACCAACGCGGACATAGAGAGCTAGGTTCATTGGTTTCCTGAGGATCTGGATTCTTGTCAGTAACTGCCGAGAAGAGAGAGAGAGCGAGAGAAAAGAAAGCGAAAAGCGAATCTTATTCATAACGTACGAGCGTTTGAATCTTGACCTTCTGGTATACCTATTTCTTCGCCGAGACTTCTCAGGATGTCGTCGTCGATTTCTGACAAAGGACTGCTTGGCAGGGAATCTTCGTTGTAGTCTTCCATGTGATCTCTCACTGAGGTGGACGATAAAGCATGAGGTTCATCTTCCTGACCCAGGACAGACTTCTCTGATGTAGGATGAAGACGCAGTACTGGCTTCTGTCTCTTAGAGTCCATGGTGGACCTAGATTCGTCTAAGACAAGTCTGACACAAGAACACTCTTTATGATGGATTGTGTGGAAGGATGCAGGTGGATATCAAAAGTCTTGAACTGCTTTGTGTTAAGGACACAGCAGTGTGGCACGTGCCATGCAAGGTGAAGGGGAAAGGGTCTATCTACCTAGTGAGAGAAACAAGCAAGCAACTCTCTCTGAGTTGTGAAAATCTCTTTAGAGAAGTATTGGATTAGTATTCCCTATGATGTCCATCTAGATTTGTAAGGGAGAGAACCAGGCATCCGGGAAGAATGAAAATCATTCTGCCACTTAAATGCAAACCATTCCCTCCTATATCTGCGGATATATAGAGATTCGAAGATCTCTACTTTTTCTAGATACAATATGGTGAGAATTAGGCAAGGAATATAGGTAGGAAGCCCACCTGGAAAGCAGATTATGGCAATCTCTGGCACGTATCAGACTCCAAGAGGAAAATATCTGTTCAAAACAATATGCAAAGCTCAGTGATTAATCGTACATAATTTTTTTCTTTTTTTCCTTTTCTAAATGCAACTTGACTTCCTAATAAAAACAGCAAATAAGATAATAAAAACATCAAAAGAAGATGAAGTCTAATCGTACAGTACAATCAAGATCCTTTTCTGTATTCCTTAAGGTTGCCTTTCGTCAATTTCGCTCTCGCCTGTTCTCACCAATTCTTCTCAAACGTTTCTTCTCAGGGTCCAAAACACCTGAACCTTGTCTTTAGCCCTCACTTCTGTCGATAGAGCTTCTCCTCAATTCTCATCTTCATCCTCGACTTCGTCGATTTAGTACACGCGTCGGGTCCGCAAAGCCCTCATACGCTCAGCGGCTTCACCATATTCCTGGGCCTCCTTGGCCTGCTTTTCAAGAAGCTGCGAGTACGTGAGGTTGTTCCGTTTGAGGTATTCATCATAGGTGATTGTGATTTGCTTCCTGTCATCCTTCTTTGCCTTCCAGGCGTGCTCGGTCAAGACAGAGTTGGGACGAGGACCAGTGAGCTCATGCTCTTCAGGATCTGGATACACAAACGGAAACTCGCTGTTCGTGCGGCTAGTGGATGGAGGGAGGCTGTAGGTATGTTAGACGACTTTGCGCTGGGCAATTAAAATGGTCTGCCTCCAAGACATACCTCACGCGCCCTGCTGTAGCTTGTCCGCCATGTCCTGCGTGTTCTTGCTGGAAGCTCTGTTCAGTCCTCTTCCTTTTCTTTGTTGGAGTGGTGAGACATGTGCCAGAAGCCCCCTGTTTGACGGATTTTGTGGGTGAAGGTGAAGCTTTAAAAGACGTAAGAAGGCTTGCGCGTAGATTAGAGTCGGAAGGTTGCTGAGCACAAGCCGCGAATGTGGCCGTGAGTGACGACGGAGGACGAGGAGCAGCAGACGACGACAGCTGCGGCTGTACTGACGACGGAGGACGAGGAGCAGCAGACAATGACAGCTGCGGCTGCACTGACGATGACAGCTGTGGCTGCACCGACGATGATAGCTGCGGCTGCACTGCTGACGCAGGCCTCGCTTGGGTCTGCGGAGGATCCTCTGGCCATTCAGAAGGATGGGCGTGTGCTATCCAGCTGCCTGGGAGAGGAACTCTTCCAGCTGCTTCTCCTTTCGCAGGATCGACGAGACCTGGTGTCAACCCTCTTGTGGTGTTACGTGCTGGGTCAATACCATGCCGCAGCACCTCACGTGTGACGGCAGCAATCGATGAGCCTGACCCCCAAGCAGCAACAGTGAAATCCAGCCGAAACGAGTATCTGCGATACTGGAGAGATGAGATGCTAGCAGCACAGCGTGGATTCATCCGATCAATGAAGTCCTGAGGCTGGATGCGGCGGTCCATACGAAACCATGCTTCCATCCTCCAACCCTCGACCTGGGATGAGATTTGCCGCGGCAGCATTGGGAAGTCCCTAACTTGCTTTCCAAAGACGAGGAATGGGGCAATGGGCACCTTAGCTCTGGACTTTGTATGTTCTTCGGTTGGCCTCAGAATGTACAGGATATCTGGAAGATTATGGATACTCCAGTGCGCCTGACCAGGATGATACGCAGTCATATCCTGTTCGGGTGGTGGACGCACTGAGATCTGCTGTGATCTCTGCTGTTGCTGCTGAGGCTGCTGTTGTTGAGCCATGCTTGCAACAGGTGGATGTGCTTCCAAGTTTCAATTAGAGAACAGGTTTATGAAGGCAATATCACTAGGACAGCAAGGTATGAACGATTTTTTTTTCTTTCTTCTGGGCAAAGAGATCGAGAAGGAGTGTGGTGGAAAGTTGACAATTTTTCTTCTGGAGACTGACTGTGGATAGAAGAATTACACAGTCTGGATGAAAGGTTGATGGTATCTGGTTATGTTTGTTATGGAAACGCGCCAGCTGTCACTGCGTCCTGAGAGGGAGTATTCACAGGTGTTTTAGTCGGAACTTTCCGGGACTGTTGTTGACAGAAGTTCTTTGTGGATGGATTTTCTTCTTGGTCCAGATGCCATGATTATCAGATGCTTCGCGTTCGAGCCTCGAATGAGGCACCATCAACAGGGGAAATAAAAAAAAGAAGAAGAAGAAGACTGATATCAATAATGCAGATCCGTCTGTTCTATTCTTGAAGGAATCATGGATTGTGATATTCCTTCTTTCTGACCCTTGGAGCCGATATCGATGCTGACAGAAACAGACTGAGAGAGGAAGGGAGCTCCAAACCCGCAGCATAACGCAGTTCTTCTGATCCTTTCCGCATTATTACAACTTTTGTTCAGACATAAAATGAAGGAATATACAGGATGAGGGTACGATTGCTTAGCAAAATTCAGATATCTGGTGTGGAAGACGATTTGATATAGGGCATAAAAGACCATCAGATACGGATATCGAACAGAGATTTAGCATATGCGTCAGTAAAACCGTCAATACTGCTTTCTTTCAGATGTCGACAGGATCCTACCGGCTGCAGGTCCCGAGACAGCATTTCCGTATATTTTGATCTCTTCGCCATGCTCACTGCATATAGCTTTGACGAGCAAAACGAGATAGCATTCGGAGTTACCATTCCGGGCATTAATGATATCCATACGAACAGCACCAGCAACAAGCTCTTAGTTGCCTAGTTGAATGTCACTGGCTGCCATCATCAGTGAAGATAATATGTTGGAACAGAAATTCATGATCGAATTGTCTTCTTCCGGGTTCTGAGGAGGAACTGCAGAGATGATGAGCATCTGTCAACATCACTGAAGCATCTTGTCATCCCGTCTACGTTGATTCGCCCTCAAGTGCGACTCCCTTGTCCAAAGACTAGTACTGACTAGGTTCATGCCGTAAGCCTCAGAGTATTCTTCCATGGAATGTTCGACGGGAAGCTTTTCCTCCGAGTCGCATAGCGCTTGCATGGCTGCAGTTCAGCTCATGGATCCACAGCGTTTTCTTTTTCTCGAGCGGAATGGCATCCTGATACAGCATCCATTAACACGACATCGCACTATTATTACTCCGTAATTTGATTAGATTCCGTCATGCCTCTCTTGACCGGTGCTTAGCGCCGTTGTGCGACATAGCTGTTAGGCCCGTCAAAACTTTGTCCAATTTCCCCGTATTTTTTTACTTCAACGACCACTGAGGTTGCACAGTATTCAAACTCTATTCCTTACAGGTCATTTCACGTGCACCTCCTGCCACATGGCCACAGTTCTGATCGGATTGATGGACTTTTCCTTCTTTTCTTCTTTGATTTTAAGAGCTGAGACTTCAGGCGAACGTTCGACGAACAGCGCAAAAAACGAATATCGAAAGTATGGGGTTCTCCACTTCTCTTTTGTGGGGAGTTTTCAAGCTTTACCCTACCTAATTTAGCGTCGACACCGTCCTTTCCCTTTTACCTCTAGGGCTAGTTTCGCCCCACGCGGGGATTGAGACCTTACGATAGCGTCTTGACTTGATCCAGACTTTGCAAGGTCGGAGAATACTTCCAAGGGACCAATGAGCTTCGATATACTCCGAACTCTCAGTGGATAACGCTCAGTGGTCAGATACTGAGTGGCAAAACAGACTGAACCTGGCGGGCAGCTTTGAAATCGAGTAGGAGTGGCTTCCCGAATTGCATGGGATGGGTAGGTGGGTCATTCCTTACTTGCATGATATCAATTAACGCCACGAGGCCATCTAGAGACCGTGGCCATCACCGATCTGAAGGAGGCTCTCAGCCTCAGCCCATCGAAATCCCCGAGCAACGGCGTCTGGTCATCTGACGGTGGGCTACGCATGGAATTGCGATAGAAATTGGTTGCTACCAATGCATACATCATGCTCATATACGTTTTAGGCCAAAATGCAGCCGGCCCAGAGCTGGCGCTCGTGCTCCCAAAAGGCAAAAGGCTTTCAGCTGGGCGTCTGCGCCCCAATGCCAAGCACGCCATAGACCTGCCATTCGAAAATCCACGAAGCCATCCCCCATTTTGTACTAAGCGCCATGCTGCGACTGGGCCCAATAGCTTACCGATTTCTTTCTTGGCTGATTATCAGTATGGTCCCGCAGTTACGAATTCTCTCATCAAAAAAAAACTCTCTCTTCGACGGATTCCTGGTTCCAACAATGAAGGAGGTCCCGAGTACACAAAGACGGTAGAAATGGAAATGGCCTGATTACCTAATGAGAAACCAGTCCAACCCATGGACGAAGACACACAGAAGCAGCACAACAACAACAACAACAACAACAACAACAACAACAACAACAACAACAACAACAAGACATCCAGCTGTCGATCTTCATTTTCAACCATGTGACCGCTAGTTAGAAGCACCCCGGATGCAAGCAAACCATCTGCGTTTAGTGGACTCTTTAATTTATGCCGCCACCAAGACGAAGTGAGCGGGGTTGACTGGGGACCCGGTTTACTAACGCGCTGATGAGGCCGATTGATCTTACGCCCACCAATCGTGGATGATGTTACTCCGTACTTCAGTAGACGACCCCGGCCCTGGGTCAAGGGTATCATGCTATGAACAGCAGGCGCAGGAGTTCAAACATTTGGTGGCGGCATGAGTGGCTCTGCTGGGTCTCAATTAACTTACTGACCGGTGCGAGGCTGTCGACACGCGGCCCGTGGAAGTATCGTCCTTCACTTGGAAAAATCCGTATCCACTATAAATCCAAGGAGATGGCGATTCAAAAGCCAGGGCTTTCGCAGTAGAGAGTTTTGTCCGTAGGGAGCTCCCCAAAGTTGTCACCGGTCACCGTCAGCCCTCGTCACTACTCGGGGTTCCTTCTGGGTCAATTGAGGATACTCTTTAATTACTATCACTTTCTACAACCCCGCCTCTTGGGGCGTCCTTCCAACCTTGGTTCTGTCCCTCTTCGCCAGGGTCGGTAGGTAGTTCTTGCCTTCAGGGAGCTTGCGGAACTTGCCGGGTGTTATTAAAAGAGAACTGCTTCCCTCCAGAGAGTCTCATCCTCCACTCCACTTTCATTCCCAACATCTCCAAACAACCTCGACTTGACAGCTACCTCAAATCCGTTTCATACGAGTCTTAACGAGTCTTAACCTTCTGTCTACACCCTCGCAGTTACAATGTCCAAAGACGAGGGCGTGGAGATGTAGGTCTATTCTGAGACGCGTATACAGACCTGCACCTCCCTCATACTGACTGTTTGATTGCAGGGACGAGGGAAATCCTCAGTCCCCTAAAGATCTCTACGAGACAACCAATAGCAGGCGCCCATCGATCTTCGCGGACCAGAGTCGGCGTAAACAGAGCGTTGCAGACCTGACGGAGAATACCACCGGAGAGTATGTTGCCGCACAGTTCCCTCGAGGTCTGTTTGATGTTATCTGACCGTTACAGGATCAAAAACCCTCTTACGGGAATTCCCAGGGAACAGCTCCTTCAGGACGTTGAGGACTACGCAAACGAGTACGGCCTTGTTGATATCCTTCCTCTTCTGAAGAAAGGAGCCCTTGTCGCTCAGAACTCTCGGAATTTTGAGGCCATCGAGGAGCTCGACGAGAACGAACGTCGAGCCTTGCGGGAAGAGGTCACCCACCGTTGGAAACATCCTTTCATCCTTTACTACACTATTGTGCTCAATTCCATCGCCGCTGCTATCCAAGGATGGGATCAGACCGGTACTGCTGCAAACCGCTCCCCCAGGTTGTTCCAACTGTCGACTGACAGACATATACTAGGTTCCAACGGAGCGAATCTCACCTTTTGGGACGACTTGGGAATCCCAGACAGTGGCCCGGTATGTACAGCCGCCGGTACTTGCAGCAGAAATGCGTGGATCGTCGGCTTTATCAATTCTGCTCCTTACATTGCTATCTGCCTCTTGTAGGTGCCCCATTCTTATGCTTTTTTTTCTCGAAGACCTTCTAACTGAATAACATAGAGTCAGCTGGTTTGCTGATCCACTCAACCACTGGATTGGCCGCCGAGGGGTGATCTTCATTGGCGCCATTTTCAGTCTCCTTGCTCCCATCGGCTCCGGTTTGGTTAAAACCTGGGGTCAGCTTGTAGCTTGTCGCATTCTGCTGGGCGCTGGCATGGGTCTGAAAGAAGTCACGGTTCCTGTGTTCTCCGCTGAGAACGCCCCAACCAGCATTCGTGGTGGATTGGTCATGTCCTGGCAACTCTGGACAGCATTTGGCATTTTCCTGGGCACCTGTGCAAACCTGGTAGTCGTCAAGGTGGGAAGAATTGCATGGAGACTGCAATTGGGGTCGGCGTTCATTCCTGCCGTGCCTCTTGTCCTTGGGATCTGGTTCTGCCCTGAGTCACCTCGATGGCTCATGACGAAGAAGAATCACGCCCAAGCCTACAAATCCCTCCTTCGACTGAGAAATACCCCGCTCCAAGCTGCTCGGGATCTCTATTTCATTCACGCTCAGCTTATCCAAGAGGAGATTTTGATTGAAGAGGCCGGTCTTACGAAGTCCGCGAATATGTTCACCCGATTTGTTGAATTGGCGACTATCCCACGAATCCGTCGCGCTGCTCAAGCTGCTGGCATAGTTATGATTGCTCAACAGATGTGTGGAAGTAAGTCATCGGCATCCGCCAAGCGGTGTCTTTTTTTTATCTTTCGTTTTTGGCTGACCGTTCTGATTTCACAGTCAATATCATTGCCTTCTATTCTTCCACCGTCTTCTCCAACGCGGGTGCAAGCAATATCGGAGCGCTTCTGGCATCTTTCGGATTTGGGTTGATTAACTTCCTCTTCGCCTGGCCAGCAGTGTACACGATTGATACCTTTGGACGGCGTGCCCTGCTCCTATTCACGTTCCCACAGATGTGCTGGACACTACTGGCCGCAGGTTTTTGTTTCTGGATCCCCCAATCCAGCAAGGCTCACTTGGGACTGATTGCCTTTTTCATCTACCTCTTCGCGATATTTTATTCTCCCGGGGAGGGCCCAGTTCCGTTCACGTATTCTGCAGAGGTCTTTCCACTCTCCCACCGAGAAGTTGGCATGGCCTGGGCTGTGGCGACAAACAACTTTTGGGCGTCGGTCCTGTCACTCACGTTCCCATACATGCTCACGGCCTTTAAGCCTCAGGGTGCATTCGGTTTTTACGCTGGGCTCAACGCGATTGCGTTGATCTTGATCTTCCTTTTCGTGCCTGAGACGAAGCAGCGCTCTCTGGAGGAGCTTGACTATGTCTTTGCGGTGACCACTCGCCGGCATGCTAAGTACCAGCTTACGCAGGTGCTGCCGTGGTGGATCAAGCGTTATATCTTCAGGCGCAAGTATGTGGTCTGTCCCGAACTTTACTATACAGACCTCGATGAGATCTACAGTCACCCTGCGCCCCCGTCACCAAAGAAAGACGAGGCTGCAGATGTAGCGCCCGAAGAAGTCCACACAGAGAATGTCTAGGGTTGAGCAAACCTTGCACCTCCCTCCATCTCACCTTTCAATTTATGGGCTTTTGGTTGCACGACATTATTTTTTGGCTTGCCAGTCTGATCCGCTACTCGCAACTGGCTTGTCAGTTCTTTTCTTTATGGGTTTTGCCATGACCTTAACGTTTTTTTTTAATTCTTTCTTCTAATTGCGCGATATGGGATTTTCATTCTTCCAGTACTCGCTGCGTCGCGACTCGTTCGCCCGCGTAACTAGCGCTGCCACATACTCTACAATTTTAGAGAAAATGTAGGTACCTACTAGCTACAGAGGCTTATGAAACAGAGTTTAATTAATACTAGACGCTTCATTAGTAATATTTCAATTAAATCTCCGAACCGGTAGAGTAGGTAGACCAGGACTAAGTCATGAAAAATGATACGCGATTAACCCTATCGATCTACCTTTGACTCTGTGTAAACCCTCATCGATCGATATTCAGCAATGTAATATTGTTGGGGTACGGAGGCGATCGCCCTATCGTACCTATCGATTTGAGGCATGCTTAGCGCCAACCTAAAAATTCTATTTTGGACATCCGACCTTATTAACTACATACATAACGCCTCCTACCTCCAGTTTCAACGATAATTATGATAAATAGTTTTTTTTGTGAAATTTGCTTATAAAAATTTGAATCTCCGCACAAGTGAGGTACACGCCTCGTGTCCGTCCGTCCGGACCATTTCTAGTGATCAGGGCCCTACCTCCACTTCAAACCCGTCTGTCTCCATTTAAATACATGCATATCCAGTCAACTGTGACTTGACTATTTGATCCGCGAATGGAGGAGGTAATAGCGGACGGGAAGAATGAGAGTCAAAAGCCTCAGCCTCAGCCTCAAGCCCAGACGCAGACGGAGCCATCTTCAAAGAGGAAGAAAATCGATGATGATGCTGGTCGCGGCAGCAGCAACGTGATTCATTTTACGGCACGAAATCCGTTGTGGACGTATCTTAAACTTCAATTGTATGATTGGAATCCAATCCAACAAACAACCTTGCCTTTTTTTTTTCTGTTCCCTGCCCTTATTTTTTCCTTTTTTTTTCTTGTAGGACATTTACTAAATACCATTTCCCAGAATCCTCCAACCAGGCTCCTCAACAATCACTACTCTGGACGCCGTCACGGCGCGGACATATCTGACCTCCGCACTGTCGCAATTCCTGGGCCTGACGGGAACCGCAATCTCAATCGACATTCTCAAGATCGAAACGGTGCGTACTGCTGCTGCCGCGAACACGTTCTTGTGGATCCGCGTGCCGCGCGAAGATGCCGCTGCTGTGGTGGCGGCGCTGAGTTCGTGGATCGGTGGGAGCAGGACGTCAAGCGGCGGTAGTAGTTCGAGTTCGTCAGGCGCGGATGTCGCGTGGAGGGTGTGTGCGAAGGGGAATTTCCTGGCTGCTGTTGTGCATGGTTCGGGGAGGGAGCTGTTTCAGCCGTGAGGGACGTGAGGGAAGAGGAATTGAATTGAGCTTGGCTTGGAGATGACATGACATGACAGTTAAACGGTTAATTCTATATGGGAGAGGAATTGTCCTTCACGATGTGGCTGTATATTTTCGGTCGACATATATGATCAGAAAGTCACAAGCCAGATGTGGATTGATATATTGGTGGATTGGATAAGAATACCCCAGGAGAGGAGTTTGAGGAGCAAAAAAAAGGGCATGCATGATTATCAACTGCAGCACATCCTCCATGATCACAGGACACGAAAATTGAAGCGAAACGAAAAAGATATATTCTCTCTCGGCTTCCAGAAACAACAAGCCAGGCGAAATATCAAAAACGCCTACACTCCCTCAGCATTCTGATTGAGTGAGTGCCCGAGGGATGACGATAGCTGTTGATATTATCTGACCTACTCTGGTAGCCAGGTAGATGATACCTAGGTAGGTAGGTATCTGGCTTAGCCACCGGACCACGACCCGGGGTTCTGTTCTCGGTTTTGATTGAAGGGGTATGTTTATGGAATTTGCGATATATATGTTGGCAGAGACATGAAAAGTGAAGATGAAGGGAAGAAAGGGCTGGTCAGATCAGTTGGAAGTGTGCAAACAGGAGCAAGACACAAAGAAAAAGATAACAAACAGAGAACTGGTCTATTTTATGCTTTACGCTTTATCATGTCTTGAATTCCAGGGGTTTTTTTGTCTAGGGTCTAGATATACAATAGTATATCATACACAATCATATCTGTCACGTCAGCGCTATACCTAGCAATTTAATTAACTACACATAAAAAAAAGGTCCTCAGTACAATATATAATAATGAACAGAGAGAGCCCCCTTCAAATAAACAAAACACAAAACATATGGGCATTACAAATCAAAGATGCCATGCAACAAACAAGACCTTTTCTTTTTCTCTCTCTTTCTCTGGTTCTCTTTCTGTGTGTCTATCCTTTTTTTTTTGCCCCTCTGGTGAATCCATGCCTGCCGAACTTTATGCATAGAGTGTATGTACAGTACAGCACGAAGATATATATAGGGTGAAGTCATTCACAATGGATTCCTTCCAATCCCGTCTATTTTGAATTCCTTTTTTTGATCAATAAAAGAAAACAACTCTAAGCCGCCCATTTAGTACATGACCCAAGCCAAGAACTTTTAATAAATAAAAAATGGTCACAGAAATTGTCATGACAAACAAATAGTCTGAACGCCATAACTCTCACGCTAACTTTTTTTTTTTGTCCATACTTTTCCAACCGAAAAAAAAAAAGAATCACCGCCCAAGAAATTGACAGTTGATAGTAAGCCTTTTTGGTCTCTAAGTATAATTTATAATTAATGGGTTGGTCAGGTTAAGCAGTCTTCGTCGGAACACTCTCTTCGTCAGTCATCTCTTCAGACGTAGAAGGTGGCTGCGCGATGACCTTCGTTCGCAACGCGGCGCGGATCTCGTCCACACTGCGCTGCTTCCAGCTGTCGTAGCCCTTCAGGCTCAGCGGGTACAGGACGAGGTTTTCGCTGCTGTTCAGGAACGAGTCCATCTTCGGCGCGGGGGTGGCGGTGATGATGTCCAGTTCGGAAGCGAGTTGTCTGCAGTAGGTATCTAGGGGCAGATCGTTCACGTCGTCGCCGAAGGGGTTTTCGAGGTCTCTGCCGATGGCGACTAGGCTGAGGATGATATATGCGGCGACTGCGGACGGTCAGCTAGTTGTGTATCTGAACGGCTGGTAAGCACTCACCAACAGACCCTGGAATCGTAAGCCATTTCAGCGATGGGATCAGCTGGAATGGCAGCACCAAGATGTAGATCCAGGCGATTTGAGAGATGGCAATGTTGTATGCTTCTGGCATAGGCGTATCTCGGACCCGTTCGGCCCCGGTCAAGACTTCATTCAAAGTAGACACCGAGGAGACTAGGGAAGTTAGAAACCGTCCAAGAAAATATCTTCCAGGACTCTTACTGAGCTGGCTCTGGTGAATTGACGACGACAGCGTCCCATTGGCGACGCAATGGTCGATGTATGCGGATAGGTGAATCAGAATCTCGAGCGGCAGATGGCCCAGCGGCTTCTTCGCACGTTTGATCAGTTTTCTCGGATTCGACTCTGCGAAGGAAACACCCAGATACTCCCCGGTAGCCTTCCACAGTGTCTTTCGGCGGGGCTCGACGACGGCGGGATCGTGAGCTTCTTTGGCGAAGGTGTCCAGATGTCTGACCAGTCCAACAAGATCCTTGTAGGCAATGTCGGGTTCAAACCGCAAACAGTGCTTGAGAGCGACGGCAAACGCGAGAAGGAGATTGATCGCAGATCTGTCACGGCGAGTTAGGCATGCTCAACGTGAATTTCGGGTCCCGAAAAGGTTTAGGATCCCGAAAAGGTTTAGGATTATATACACTTTTCCCAGAAGATCTTCCTTCCCTTCCTCCCCTTCGCGTTCTTTGATGCTCACCCAGATTGTTCGAGCCATGTTCCGAGAGGTTTGGATCAAGAGAGCCCAGGATTTCCGGCCATCTGCATATCTTCGCCGTGTCAGTGGATTTTGTCTGCGGGTTGAACGCTCTTCCGTATTTACCTCTCGTATGCGGTCGAGCTTCGGAATGATAATGCCAACCCGACGACGAAACCGAGGACGGTAAGGAGGATATTCGAGACTTCCACTGAGGCAGTTGTTAGAAGTCAATTCTTCTTCTGATTTGGACGTGATCACCCACAAGGATGCACCAATACCGACACACAAGTGATCACGGTTGACCAGGCCGCCATGAACAGGAGGGGAAGGATCAACCTGGGCAGGACGCTGCCATGCATTCGCATGAATGTCGGCCATTTCGAGTGCCTGTCGAGATCACGAGGACCGACCTGCAGCCATCACCGACGTCAGTCAGCCAGTCTAGGAACCCAAAAACAGTGACGTGACGCACAAAGTAGTGTTCCAAATCGCTGGGATGGTGGTGTATCATATGCATATTGTGGTGGGATAAGGCGCTCCGCTGCGCAGCGGCGAGTTCGGAGAGCGAGATGGCGGGTGACAAGGATTTTTGATAAGGAGAAACCTGCTCCTTCTTATGTTGCTGAATGGTAGGTTGACCATGGTGCTGATCATGAGAATGAGTCTCTGCTGGCACTGGAGCAGGCCCGTCTCCAGTCACGGCACCGTGATCTGCAGAGGCACCGCCAGAAGACCCTGATCCTGAATCCATAACCAGCGGCAGTCAATCAATTGATTAAACGGGTATACACGAGTATAGGTCAAGGTCGAATTCAAGTCAAGTTGCTCTCAAATGAATTGAAGGTCAAAAAAGCAGAAACGAAGAAAAAAGAAGTGTCTAATTATTAAAAAGAAAGCCGGTAAAGAAAAAGGAATTGTACTGTAGCAGCGTTGAAAAACAAACAGTCAAGGAAATGACAGTGTGAAAAAAGAATACGGGGTATGGGGTAAGAAGAGGCTCCAGTCCTCTCGCAAAGCAGACAGCATTATTCTTATTTCGTTGCACAGCACTGACAGCTCCATCGAGTGCTATTTACAGCAGGACTTTGCATGAAGGCGATTGTTTCAAGCCCCGGTGGAACAGGCACAGCAGCGAATCGCAGGGCCAGGGACGCCTCAGCCACGGGGCGGGAAGAGCTAGCTGTCTCCCAGCTTTAACCGTTTGGAACTTAATAGGGCTTCGACGGTAGGGTCTAGGGCAGGAACCCACAATGCTAAAACGCTGGGCCACGAGTCACGACTCCACAAGCCAGGTACGGATTCCATAACTGGGCACCTTCCACTTCTACAGAGTACTCCGGAGTGCGGATTAAGAATTCCGAGATAAAAAAGACAACGGCTGCGATCTGCAAGATTATCAGAGGCAGGAGAAACCATTTCTTTTTTTTTCTCATCTATCTCTCGCGAGAATTCTGTCTTTAATTTCCATTATTCCAGTAGCTCCTTGCATTGGAAAAAGCAATATATCTCTATATCTATATAATCTCTTCTCTCTTGTTTTTCTTTTCTTAATTGCCGAATATAACGAGCATACGAGGTCTGGAACAGAGTCAACAGACACCCGTGGACGACGTACCAGTGGGGCGGGTTACAGTTGGTTCAAGTTGCGTGGCTGCCCAATGAATCCAAGGTTCTTCACGGGGCAGGAGCGAGTTAACGTTCCCCTGTCTCCGACCCTGGCTGCCTGGCCAACTTAAATATAAAATATTAATACGTCTCAGACACCAGCAACGGTTCTTAAGGATCGACCGTCAGGATTCAGGAGAAGAGTTTTCAGACAGTTGCGAACAATGACTTCATAGCAGTATTCAACTAGGATGTGTTTTGGATTCTGAGAACCCTAATAGTTGGTTACCTAGGTACCTGTTCTTGCATAACTAGGCAGAGACTATGGAGTAGAGAGAGGCAGTGACTACAGAGTAACACGTGGTCCTGCTTCCTCTTCCTGTTCCTCTATTCGCATATCCGTCCTTTTGGAGAGGCAGTGCTACTTGGTATTGCTGGCCTTTAAGAATAATCAAAGATGAATCTATTATTCTCAATGGGCTGTGCTCGAAGAATGCCGAGTCACTGCTGCACAGGCCGAGTACATTAGAGGAAGGAACTCCGTTGGTGGTGCCTCCCTTAAAGTACCTTCATCCGCCCTTAGCGACATCTCTCAGAGAGCATGACAACATGACGCATGACGCATGACGCATGACGCATGCCCATGCAACGGCCGCCACGCAGGACTCGGAACATTTTGCATGCGACTCCATGTATCTGCCGTGTCACGTGTCTGCGTCAGATGCAATGTTAAACAACTATAAAAGTACCTAGGTATAACCGTTATGGGGGATTTACTTGTTTTAGAACAGATCCTACTAAAATATACCCACCAGCGCCACTACCGATCTACATGCAAACATGTGGGCTTTTCTAATCATGCTGTGGGCTTCTTCAAGTCTTATCAATTTGTCGCTCACAATGTGGATCCAATCAGCCTGAGGCAGGTTCCTGGATTAGACTTGTCAATGGTCCGTGCGCAGTGAAAACATTGGCCGAGGTCCCAGCTTATTTTTCCTTCGTCATATGAGAGCAGTAGTATGATAGTACCAGGTAAATTGAAGAATATAGCGAAAAAAAGGTTGTGAAGAGTAATAGAACAATATAAATAGAGGATTGCGGACTCGTAGTGGTTACATCACCATCCACGTGCTTGTGGCCGGTCAAATGTTCAAGCGAAATGTCTCGGGTAATTATCACCTCGATCGCCAACCCGATTGCCATTTATCTGCAAGCCTGCAAGAAAGAAAGAGCCTGGTTACAAATTCTCACATAAATAGTACTCCCACGGCAGTCGGATTCGGCACGGGATCGTGTTAGCGCGACGTGCCAAAGAAGGCAACCCCTCTCGTGGTTCGGAGTCTTCGGACTCTCCGACGCTATCCATGATAAACCCCGTATCAGCCAGTCAGTACCTGCGTAACTGAGTCCCGCAACTGCAGCTTATTCTTTTTCGTGCCTGAAGCCGAGAGCTATGAACCTCGTGAGTCGTCCGACTCCCGTGCTGACAGGGATCCCGGACGATGTGGATGAGTGGTTTGGATTTGCTGACGCCCTGAGCATCATCACTTGCAGGATCGACGATCCGAAAAGATCCCTCTTCGGCGCGGCCTAGCCACGCTTCTCTCGCCGAATGAGCCTTCGGCTCTCGGACTCTCTCCTCAGTGGCAATCACAGTCCATTTGAGACTAACTGCGAGTCTACATCCATGCACCTATCACGTCCAAAGGCCCTAGCGCAAGACAATGACGGCCATTGACTGGTGTAGACTCTAGATTGCACTGGGGTGCAACTGTCGTATCGCGGTGCATCTTTCTGAGAATCTGTCTCTTTTCTGCATTTAGGTACCACTGAGGGGTATCCGTCATGGAAAGCACAGATCAGCTGTCGCGCCATTACTTTATTTTCCCTGGAGGATAATTTGTCGCCGCAGGGTGGGAAATCCCATAATAGGAATCTGGGAACCCTTTTTCCTGGTATATTCTCTGATTCTCCTCGTCGACGTCTAGTCTGGTCAACAGGCCGCTGTCCATCCAAAGGACACCCTCAAGGCGTCATCTCGTGCTATTCATGAGAGAGTTATTCGTCTCAGTTTTCTACTATACGATGCAATTGCGGGGCGTTTAGTTCTGACATACCAGCCTCTGACCTCCTATCATCATCGCGCTGCTCTGTCTATCCGCGGGTTAATATGAAGTTGCCTCCCCCCAGTATTCTTGCGGCATGGCCACAACCAAACTATGTTGATCCTAAAGCCCAAGGTCCCGGGCTTCTTATTGTGAACGTTGTCTTGTCATCGATTGCAGCCCTCTCGGTTGCGCTACGCCTATACACCCGGCTCAGGATCACAGGCAGTTTCGGCGCCGATGATGTATTTGAACTCCTTGCAGTTGTGAGATCTCTTCATTTTGATCCTGTCTTGAGTCTACCCATTCCTGGCTGACAGGGCAAACTTCAAATCTAGCTGGCAGCAATTGCAATGTGCACAATCTCTTCCATTGCCTCGGAACACTATGGCTGGGGCCGTCATGTCTGGGATGTACCTCCTTCATGGCTGCCCACAACCTGGAAGCTCACAATGAGCTTTCAAGTTACTTTCACAGTGGCATCACTGTTTACAAAGCTCTCCTTGCTGTGGTTTTGTCGTCGCATTCTTGGCACTGGTATTAAAGGACCATTTCGGACATTCAACTACTGCCTCGTCGCAGCCATGACCGCGGTGGCATTGCTGGCTACCATATTTATCTTCCTCAGCATTTTTCAGTGCATGTATAGCCTCCTCCCCACTATGATTCTGGACGGAAAGCACGGATATTAACTGCTAGCAACACAGCCCTGTCCGCGCCTATTGGGACGTGGATCCTACATATCCTTATCACTGTTTGGACGGAACTGCCGACGTGTTCGCTGCGAGTGTGGTCAACATCTCCACCGACTTTCTCACCACAGTGGTCCCGATGCCTTTGATCTGGAGACTGAAACTACCTGTCCGACAGCGCATCGCCGTCATTGCCATCTTCGGCCTGGGTGTCACGGTCAATGTGGCGGGTTCTGTGCGGACATATTATGTGTGGAAGGACATGATTGATTCGTACCACGATCAAACCTGGCACGCCTGGCTAATTGCTTTTGCCGCATCGCTCGAGATTAACCTGGGAATTGTATGTTTCATCACCCTTGAAAACGGAAAATACATCTGCATGCGTATATGGACACCGCGGCTGATCAAAGGCTCACTGCAAAATAGATCTGTGCTTCTGCTCCCGCTCTCCGGCCACTGATCGCCTCCGTCATTCCTCATCTTCTCCCATCCACGCGCGGAACTTACGGTGAAACGACGAGGTTCTGGAACTCAACCGCCCGTACCAAGAATTCACGAATAGTCGCATCGACATCACGAGGAGAGGCTTTGGGCGGTAGCGGAGAGACTCCAACGGATCAACTCAGGATTATCCGCACGATCGAAATGGAGACTTACTACGAGCCACGTGAGCCACATCACGATCACCACAATGGAAGCTTCGTGGACGTTGAAGACGCTGTGAACGAGGATACGGGGTCAAAATGCCCCACGGGGACAACCCACGCGCGCGACGTGGAAGTGTCATCATCAGCATCAAGAAGTCTTGAACGATTCAAGGTGGATAACGAACCTCCATCTGTCGACAAGGAGATGCTTTAAGTCAATCCAGGACGACAGATGGTGTAAATGGGCTTTGGAGTACAGGTGTATATGGGCGGGCATGGATTCGTTTGTACATACTATCTCGAATATATATATTGTTCCTATTGTCTGGTCATGGCTGTCAGCGAAATTCATATTTCATTTCTATTTGCGGCATATTTTGAATTTCCAAAAATATTGAGGGAAGGACTCGAAAAGCATGAGTATACACTCGAAAAAAAAATAAATTTACAGCGCAGTGTTGTACTAGATAAACTCGTAAAGAACATTTATGGTTCAAGGTTAAAAAAAGTAGCAATTGATGTGGACCCAGAAAAAAAATGGACTTGCGGGGAATCGAACCCCGGACCACCCCCATGCTAAGGGGGTATTATACCACTAAACCACAAGCCCATTTGCTTGGAAGTATGAATCCCTATAGTGATTTGTAAGCGCTATCTTCATATACGTGCAGCCTAGATTGATACCTGCAGCTTATCTGGCGGCCCCGTCTTGGTCTGAAATTATCTATCCGTCTATGACCTCATCGCATCCTTGACTTTTTCTGGTAGGCTGTTTACATGCTCATCAGTAGAGTCGTTATAAGTCAATTATAAAGCGAAGCAGTAACATAATTATACCTTTATGGAGCTCCCTTTTCTTTTCTGTTACAAAATTAATTAAATATCGCTTTCCATGGCGACCTCCATCCAGATTTGTCGGCGGAGGCCCAACCTTGGAATGCGTCGACCTACCCGTCTGGGCTAGCAGGGGCATTTTTCTCGGCGCCGGTACGCCCGTCGGGCTCTGCTATTGGCCTACATCGCCGAGCAGCAGCAGCATTATCGCGGGGCAGCTCCTGGAGCTGCTGGTCACAGGACTATAAAATGCGACCAGCTGTACCCGCCTCACCAAGCTTAGGCATGGCCATTACTCTCTTCTTGACTCAGTTGTCCCGTATATAGTGTTCTACTTCGTTTGGAGTGTCATTGCCGTGTTCTGATTGCTTCAATTCTTGATTATTTGGTTGCTTAAGCGGTGAGACCAGATTGTTCCTGTTTGTGACTGATATTCAAGAACGGCATGCTCACTCATTGATCAGTCTACAATGGCATCTGTCCTCCGCTCAAGCCTGAATCTCAGGCCAGTGGCTCGCTTGCATGCTGCACGCTCCTTTAGCACCGCTCCCCTCCGACGAGCTGAGCAACCATTCTTTGCGAACGAGCCGCAAGCTCCGATTGTGAAGACGGCCATTCCAGGCCCGAAGAACAAGGCCGCGGCGGCGGAACTCGACGAGGTCTTCGATATCCGCAGTCTGAACTTGCTTGCTGACTACTCGAAATCTGTCGGAAACTAGTATGAAGCTGATGCACTTGTCGACAGGGATATCACAGCTAACCCTTTCAACTAGTATTGCTGACCTGGACGGCAACCTGCTTCTCGATGTGTAGGTGTTGATTGGATTGCTCGTTCGCTTCTCATCAGGGCTGATGTCTCCGCAGCTACGCTCAGATCGCTTCGATTCCCGTTGGCTACAACAACCCTCACCTTGCTAAGGCTGTCTCTTCTCCGGAGATGGTCAGGGCTCTGATCAACAGACCCGCCTCCGGCAACTTTCCCTCCGCTGACTGGAACCACATTTTGAGGACCGGTCTGTTGAAGGCTGCTCCCAAGGGTCTGAACCAGGTGTTCACTGCCCTGTCTGGCTCTGACGCCAACGAGACCGCATACAAGGCTGCATTTATGTACCGTCGTCAGCAGGAGCGTGGTGGCCCTGATGTTGAATTCTCGGAGGAAGACATCCGGACGACGATGCTGAACCAGAGCCCAGGCTCTCCCCAGCTGTCAATCCTGTCCTTCAAGTCTGCGTTTCATGGCCGTCTGTTTGGCAGTCTGTCTACCACTCGAAGCAAGCCAATTCACAAGCTGGACATTCCTGCGTTTGACTGGCCGCAGGCTCCTTTCCCGGCCCTCAAATACCCACTCGAGGAGCATGTCAAGGAGAACGCCGAGGAGGAGCAGCGCTGCCTCCAGGAGGTGGAGCGCTTGATTAAGGAGTTCCACAACCCGGTTGCTGCTGTCGTGGTCGAGCCTATCCAGTCCGAAGGCGGTGATAACCATGCCTCTCCGGCCTTCTTCCGCGGCCTTCGCGAGATCACCAAGCGCCACAATGTGCTCTTCATCGTTGACGAGGTGCAGACCGGTGTCGGTGCGACTGGCAAGTTCTGGGCCCACGAGTACTGGAACCTGGAGACCCCTCCTGATCTGGTGACTTTCTCCAAGAAAGCCCAGACGGCCGGCTACTACTACGGCAACCCTGCCCTGCGTCCCAACAAGCCATACCGCCAGTTCAACACGTGGATTGGTGACCCTGCCCGTGCCCTGCTCTTCCGCGCCATCTTGGAAGAGATTGAGCGCAACAACCTGGTGGAAAACACCGCAAAGACGGGTGACTATCTCTACCAGGGCCTCGAAAGTCTCGCGAAGAAGTACCCTCACGCGATCCAGAATCTGCGTGGCAAGGGACAGGGCACGTTCATCGCATGGGACTCGCCCAACCGGGATGAGTTCCTCGTGAAGGCCAAGTCGGTCGGTGTGAACATTGGCGGAAGCGGAAACAGCGCGGTGCGATTGCGACCGATGTTGATCTTCCAGAAGCACCACGGTACGTCAAACAAGAATGCATTCGTTGACAAACGTTCAACTTACTGATGTTTTTCACAGCCGACATACTCCTCGACAGAATCGAGACTCTGATCAAGTCATGATTGAGCTTGAGCTTTCTCAAAATTCTATGAACAGCACGTGATGCGTGATCTTCTCTATTTTCGAATTTTTATTTGTTTTCTGTTGTACTGGCGTTACTGTTACGGGATGTTACGGTTTTGAAAGCTTTGCAAGCGACTGTATACTTGCTTGCGCATGACTGACATATATAGCACGTATAGTTTAAGATGGATGATTTTCTATTTACACTTGCGATCAGTTTTTTTCTTTTCTCGGGTATCATCTCTCCATGATTCTTTGGATGGTGGTTTAGCTATTCTCGTATAAGCCGCAAATCTCGTTGGTCATGGACAAAATCAGTCTAACTTAACAAAAAAGTTCCCCAGACAAATGCAAAGACGAATGTAGCAACTGCCAGAATTAAATGGATGATAAATGAGGTATCGTATCGTAAACAGATCCAGCTCAAACGCCGCTCGCTATTGTTACAGCCCGACCCAAAAAGACGAAAACAAAGGAAAACGAGATGAAAGATTCGGTGTTCGTGCCGTTTCCGCTCTATCATGTAAATTTCCCCCTGTCATTTCGAAGTCTTCCTCGCAGAGTGAGTCCCGGATACCTACTCGCTCTGGAGCATCCTTCTCACGATTCAGGTTGTTCTTCGTTAAGGCTTCCGTCCCGCCTGCAACAAAAACAAACGAAAAAGGTCAGCCGTCCGTGTCGTCCATCATCATAAAAAAAATAGCACGTGTCCAGAAGATAAAACTTACGGAATATATTTGATACCCGCATCTTCGAGACTCGCGATCGTCTCGTCCGGCAGGGAGCCCACCACCTTGATCGCATATGTCCCCGGCACATAGCCCTCCAGACGCTGCCAGCGAGCGACCCAACTCTGGCGCTCATCGACGATGGAGATCAGGCCCTCGAAGACCTGCGAGGTGCATTCTTGGATGGCGTCGCTATTGCCGCGGAGATTGAGGACGTGTTCGCAGTTGGGGCAGCCTTCGCGGTTGAATTTCTGGAAAGAAAGAAAGAAAAATGTTAGAAACTGTCAGAAGAGAGGGAGACAAGAGAAGAAAGTAAAAAAGGGGTATTGCTTGTCAGATGGGAGGAAGCAGAAGTGGTAGGGGAACTCACGCTTTGGGGCTGCACAATAGAGCAAACCATGCATGCGCGAAGGTTGCGCATCTGGCTTGGAGGCACGGCAAAGGACATGATTGCGGTCGTGACGATAACCAGGTAGTATAAGAGTCTGCAGAAGGGCTGTTATGGGAGATGTGAAGGCAGAAGAAACAAAGTATTTGGAGGTGGCGATTCCGAGCCCTAGGGGCGGTGAAGATTATTTGTTTTCAGCCGGCTGTGGTAGGTAATAAACCAGAGTAAGAACTGAAGATAGTTGATATTTGCAGGTAGCAATCTTGAAACTGGATAATATTCGTGGTAGATGAATGAATCAGATAAGGACGTGTCGATTGTCGATTGAACGTTCTGGAACGGGGTCAACCGGCCGGCACAGAGGAATTAACTTAGTTGCGGCAAACCATGATTTGCAGGCAGCCTCCGCAAAAAAGACAGTGCGTACTACATCCAAAGAATTGTACTTGCACTGAGAAGAACTCCACCTCCATCTGCGATATAATCTCCTTCGTGCATCTGCACCCATCAGCACATCGCCCCCTCCTGAAGACCTGATTTTAAACCGCATCTGGCCCATTCCGGATCTTGTGCTTCTGCCGGCCTGTGCGTCGTGTGCCCCATTGCGACAATCGTTCTAACCCCTCTTTTCTCTTATCACCCCTCTCCTCTCCCGCTGAGATTCCCCTCATGCCTTCCTCAGATGTCGAGGCTGCAAATGCCTTGAAGCTGGAAGGTAACAAGGCCTTTGCCCAGCACGACTGGCCCACCGCCGTCGACTTTTACACCAAGGCGATCGAGAAATATGACCGGGAACCGTCCTTCTTTTGCAACAGAGCACAGGTACATCACTTACCCATGGTCGCTGCGCAATAGCCGTTCCCAGGGCATTCTTGCCTTCCATCTGGGGCGACTTGATTGCTACTTGCTCGAAATCGCGCTGACCGAGTATGTTGTATGTTGTTAGGCGTATATTAAACTCGAAGCGTACGGCTATGCCATCGCGGATGCCACCAAGGCGCTAGAGCTTGACCCGTCATATGTGAAAGTATGCAGATACCTTCGAACATCAAGAGGCGATTCTACTCTAACGTTCGTTGTGGTAGGCATACTGGAGGCGAGCTCTCGCGAACACCGCCATCTTAAATCCCAAGGAAGCCCTCAAAGACTTCAAAGCCGTCGTTCGGAGAGAACCCAACAATCGCGATGCAAAGCTGAAGCTCGCAGAATGCGAGAAGCTCGTCCGTCGGATCGAGTTCGAGAAAGCGATCGAGGTAGGCGAGCCACCTTCCGCGTTCGAGGACCTGAACATCGATGCGATCAAGGTCGACGATAACTACGATGGCGTCCGCTTGGATAAGGAGATGACGCAAGAGTTTATTGATGACATGATCGAGCGTTTCAAAAACGGGAAGAAGATTCACCGGAAGTATGCCTTCCAGATCATCAAGGCGGTGCTAGATATCGTCAAGGAGGAGCCGACAATGGTAGAGATCGGGGTGGAAGAGGGCACAAAGCTGACGATTTGCGGTGACACGCATGGTGAGTATCTTTATCTGTCGAGGCTATATGGATTGTATGTTTAAACTGGGATAGGGCAATTCTTCGATCTTCTGGAGATATTCAGGCTGAATGGCTACCCCTCCGACACCCATGCATACCTCTTCAACGGAGACTTTGTCGACCGCGGTTCCTGGTCTACGGAGATTGCACTTCTTCTCTACGCCTACAAGTGGCTGCGACCGAATCGTGTCTTCCTCAACCGTGGAAACCACGAGACGGATGATATGAACAAGGTATATGGCTTTGAAGGGGAGTGCAAGGCTAAATACAATGAACACGTCTTTAAGGTGTTCTCCGAGTCCTTCTCGGCGCTGCCGCTGGCGACGTTGGTCGGTAGTAAATATCTTGTGCTCCATGGTGGTCTTTTCTCGGATGACAACATCACTCTGGATGACATCCGGAAGTTCAACAGACATAACCAGCGTCAGCCTGGTCAGTCTGGTCTGATGATGGAGATGCTCTGGACCGACCCACAGCCGACCCCGGGCCGTGGACCAAGCAAGAGAGGTGTTGGGTTGCAGTTTGGGCCTGACGTGACGAAGCGCTTCTGCGAGAAGAACGGTCTCGAGGCTATTATCCGGTCGCATGAAGTGCGAATGGAGGGTTATGAAGTCGAGCACGATGGACGCTGTATTACGGTCTTCTCTGCACCGAAATACTGCGACACCACGGAGAACAAGGGAGCGTATATCAATATGGGACCGGAGCTCAAGCTTGAGTATCATACTTTCGAGGCTGTACCACATCCTGACATCAAGCCAATGGTAACTCCAAACTCGATCTCTCTTAGACAGTGAGATGGTGCTGACCCATAATTTCAACAGGCATATGCTACAAACTCGCTCATGTCGCTGATGATGGGTTAAGCAATCCAACACGATTCATAAAGGCAGGGCTGGCGACTGGCGCTTTGGAGCTGGCGCTTTTGGAGCTTTGATTGATATTCACAACATAGAGATGTCGTTAAATGGATGAACTCAAAAAGGGTCATTTTTGCCTTAAGACGACCATGATTGTTTCGCTGCCTGTATCAGTCTGGAGTGGAGCGTTTTTGCATAGCCACAGGTTGAATGCGATCAAGTCAGTGGACTGGTTTTCCTTCTGCTCAGTATTTTGCTAAGCGAGATGTCCCATCATGAGAAATAGAATCTGCATGAAGATGTCCTGTCTAGCCAACGGCCACGCATAGCCATCATGTGTGTAGTATACGGAGTAGGCATTTCTTCTTCCTCCGCGGACCCGCATATATCCGTTGGCGCAACCCGAGTTCTTGGGACGCTGCCGCAGAGCCCCGCGGGGCAGAACCAACTAAACCCCCATCACAAACATCTCGTCTCCGTAGATATTTTGTCTTCCCCTCTTCCCAGTTGCGAATTGTCCAGGCAAAAGAAAGATGGAGTTCGATCCTAAGACGCGTAAGTCAGTTCTTCTCTCGTATCAGTATTCTACATTTTCGGGCGACGTGATCTGAATGAAGGAAGCTCCATAGCTAACTAACCCCGTCAACCTCGCAACCAACAGCGCAATATCTCACGTCGGACGAGAAGAGCTTTGCCTCGGTGTCTGTCCGTGACCGATGGCCGGTGATTCTTGTTAGTCGGATCAATCCATCTCCCTGTGCAAGCTACGATCCAGATTTTTGTGATATAACTAACTTTCTGCCAGACTGGTGCCATTGACGATCTGCATCGAACAGTCGGCGATGTCACGGACGAGGAGAAGCGCGCTGAGGGCAAGGAAATTATCGAGAAGCTGGCGAAGTTGAAATATGAACTGCAGCATAACCGGCAATTGACGTGAGTCTGAAACAAAACTCTCTTTTGAATATGAGAATGAATGATGTCGGAAAATGGTGAAGCTTGCTAATTTTGCTGTAGCCCCCTCCCTGACGATGGCGAGCCTGACATTGCGGAATATAACAAAGAGTTGGAGCAGAGGGGATATCCGACTTGGCATAATGTGCCGTGGCTGTACTCGGAGTGCTATCTCTGTATGTACATGTGCATGTACAGTATTGGTACTGAAAAAAGGCCACGCTAACTCCTACCAGACAGACGTATCAACACCCTCTTCTCGCTTTCCAAGCATTGGAAGGACTATGATGTCTTTGCGCGCCAGAAGATATCCACGTTCAAGTCTTCTCGCCCAGCAGTGCTCGAACTAGCCGGGAGATACAAAGCGCTCGCACTGGAGGCGGAGAAGGGTCCCGAAGGGAAGAGTCCGGAGGAGATCGAACTGGCCGAAAGAATCCTCTTCGCAGAGATGTGCGAGGTCTGCCTGTGGGGCAATGCGACCGACCTGTCTCTTCTCACAAATCTCACATACGAGGATATCCAGAAGCTGCAGGGTTCGGAGGCGCGCAAGGCAGCGGAGAAGAACATCATCGTCAACGACACGTACACTGCCTACGACGTCCTGCGTGATGCGCGCAAGAACAGAAAGAACAGCGAGCGGCGCGTCGACATCGTGCTGGACAACGCGGGGTTTGAACTTTTCGTCGACCTCATCCTCGCCGGGTACCTTCTGTCCGCGGACCTTGCAACGACCGTAGTTCTGCGCCCCAAGTCCATCCCGTGGTTCGTCTCGGACGTTATACCGAGGGACTTTACGGATCTGCTCAACGCGCTGGCCGACCCGCAGGCATTCTACACCGCGCCTGATGACACGGGCAAGACCTACGAGCCGCTCACCGACCGCGAAGTCAGCGAGATCAAGTTCCTGCGCGATCAATGGAGCAAGTTCCATGAAGAAGGGAAGCTGATCCTGCGTCCGCACCGGTTCTGGACCACGCCGGGAAGCTACTGGCGTCTGCCCCAGACGGCGCCCGATCTCTTCGAGGATCTGAAGCAGAGCGAGCTTGTCCTGTTCAAGGGCGATCTGAACTACCGGAAGCTGACCAGCGATGTAAGCAACCCCCCCCCCAAACCCCAATGACAACATCCTGATAATGAATGCTAACTGATTGATAACTCAGGCCGCCTGGGACCCCACCACCCCCTTCACAACCGCCATCGGCCCCCTCGGCCCAAAGTCCGGCATCCGCATCCTCTCCTTCCGGACGTGCAAAGCAGACGTCGTCGTCGGCCTGCCCCCAGGGGAAGACGAGCGTCTGCGCCAGACGCCCGGCGGAGGCGGCGATTCTGGCGCGCGCAAGTGGGCCTGGAGTGGGAAGTGGGCTGTTGTGTCTTTTTGCGATGGGAAGGCTTGAATAAGTAGATAGATAGATAGATAGATAGATAAATGAACCAATGAATAATGTCATCGTCATCATCATCATTAGAGCAGAGAGAGAAGAGAGAAGTAGGAAACAGGAAATAGAGACAGAGTTGATGATGCTTTCTTTGAATGTACTTTTTTTTTCTTTTCTTTTTTTTATTGTTGTACTGGACTGGGCTGGGCTGGACTGGACATATATATCTTTCTATTCTGTTCTGTGCACAGCACATACATACACAAGCCCGGCCTGATAGATCACTAATAGATGAGATGAATGCATGCATGCGTCGGATTTTATATTTATCGGCTTTAATAATAGTTAGTTAGTGGTGTAGTAGCTAAACTGGAATTCATTTTATTTCTATTAGATCAATAGGATTGATCAGTAATCAATCGATCGATCGATCGATCAAGCAAGCAAGCAACAGACCATAAGAAATTAGGCAACTAAGGAGGGGGTAATGAGGAACCTGAGGAAAGGTCTTTCTGTTCAGAAAAGACCTAAGAGTCCATTAAATATTATAGCCAAGTCAAGTCAATGCCAGTCTCTCTGCACACTCTCAAACCAGCTGAGCGGAGCTCTCTGCTCTCTGTTAATGAATGCCATGTATATTAATTAATTAATGCCAAAGAAAAAAGAAATATTAATTAATTCATTACCCTTCCTTCCATCGTATGCAATGAATGAATGAATACCAGGCCTGATCCTTGCCAAGTGTAAGTTAACGGTCCGACCATGATTACAACTTCCCCCTATTAATTAATAGCCCAGCCGAACATTAAATAACTGGATATCTGTACCTAATGCTCTGATCTGATAACCCGGAATAATATAATGAAAGGCTCGACTCATCTCAATGCCGATAATGCAGCTATAGTAAGGTTATTACCACCCATCCATCCCGTAGTACGCCAGGTTGTCACGTCAGTCCGATAAATGAGATTGAGAGAGAGAGAGAGAGAGAGGAAAAAAGAAAAAGGATAGTCTTGACTGTCAAGTTAGAAACTCTCTGATATTTTCCTTGCCATCCCCCTTCATCTTTCTGCTTTCTTCTTTTTGCTTCAGTCGCGCCTTAGCAGCCGCCACCCGCTCCGGAGACAGGGTATCCCGTTTCATCCCGGCTAAGCTCGCTCTGCTACGCAATTCATGACCTGAAGAGCCACCAACGTGCTGCTGCTGCTGCTGCTGCTGAGCAAAGGTCTCAGAAGTATCCTTCTTGGCAGGGTGGCGCTGTCGCGTCCTCGGGTGGTCTTCCCGGTCTGCTGCATGAGTAGGGAAAGTGAGCATAGTAGGACGAGGAGACATGAACGGGCGACTGTGACGGTTCAACTGTCGATTCTCGATCATATCAGGCAATGGAGGTGGTGAGGATGGGAGAACTACTGTATCATTGTTGCCGGGAACAGTGTGGGAGCGGCGGTGGGAAGGCTTCGGGGGAGAGTCATCAAAATAAGTCAGCGGGTCTGCATTATGTTCCGAAAATTTCGCACCTCCTCCGGCAGGCCTCCTTGAATCTTGATAGCCATGCGTCGTGTGCTGCGAGTAATATTTGGACGGCAGCAAGTCACCGTGGTGGTGCCCGTGTTGAGCGAAATCCTGGACCTGTACCCCAGCGTATTCCCTCCGATTGTACGTGCCCTCTTCAAAGTGTTCCTGTCCCAGCCTCGCAAATCGCTCCAAGGTGGCGAGTTTACTCCTTAATGACTCGATCTGTTCCCGATATCCTTCCCGCTCCTCCTGGAAGGACCTCTTCAGAGCATCCTCAGCTTCACGGCGCTCTTTCGCAACGGCTTTGAGTTTCTCTCTGTACTCCTGGTTCCTACTCTCCAGCTTTGCTTCTCTCTGTTTCAACTTTGCTTCCTTTTCCTTTCGTCGAACCTCATACTTGTTCATTTCCTGTTTGACACGTGCCAGAGTTTGTTTAAGGGAGGAATTTTCCTTTTCGAGTTCCGAGGCTTTGCGTTCTGAGCTCTGAGCTAGTTCCTGAAGTTTCTTTAACTCACTCTGTTGTTGTTGTTTCATTTCTTCGATTGTCGCATTTGCCTGTTCCAGCGCCCGCTGCGTCTTTCGAAGTTCCTCATCAACGTCCTTAGACGGATTCTCCGCTTCTTGCTGGTCATTGTGGCTGCCAACGACGCCGTGCCGTTCGAGGGCTTTGCGTAGTGTGTCAACCTTGTGTTTGTACTGCACAGCCAAGGCTGTCTGTTTTGCGAGCTCCTGAACGAGCTTCTCCTTGTCGGCATCTCCGGCTCCCCCGACCATGTTGGAGGCAAGACCACTGACGTGGCGTTCCATCTCAGCAACCTTTGCCTCCTCTATTCGGAGTTTTTCCGCCAAGCGTAGCGCTTCTGCATCCTTTTTCCGGGCGTAAGACTTTGCAGCGGAGCGATACTGAATAAGCTTCCTCATTTCCAGATTTGTCTTCTTCCGGTAGTTTTCGAATTCAGCTTTCCAGTATTGGCCAGACTGAGAACGTGGTTCGTCGAGGTTGACGGTTTCGTCATTGTTTTCCTCTAATTTGGGAGGAGGGGCAGCAGCCTCTTGCGTCTCCTTGGGAGAGCTCTTATCCATTTTCGCGGGTTCGATATGTCTCGGGAGTTCATCCTTCGTAGGATCGTCGCGTGCATCCAGTAAGCTCTGGGTGAGTCTGCTTCTAGGTTTGTTCTTGCCCTCAGGTTGGCCTGACATCCACTGACTCGTGACGTTTCCAGAAGGAGGAGGAAAGGTCGTATTCGCTGTTTTGGCCAAAACCCGATCTTTCTTCTGTTCATTTTGGAGAACATCATCACCGAAGGAAACGGTTTTGCGGCGATTGGAGGTGGTCCCTGGGGTGACTAGGATACTCTTTGTCGGAGATGGCACTGGCTGCGTAGCCGTCTCTTGATCTTCTTTTCGGTCTTCCTTCGCGTCCGCTTGTCGTTGTTCGGCTGCCTGCGGGATTGTACTCTGCCTCTGTTGAAGACGATCTGTATGACGCTTCGTGCGAACCGTCCGTTCTCCGTCTTCATCTTCTTCCGCCCCCGGTGTCCCAAAAAGGGCACTTTTGAAAGCGCGTATTGCAAATACGGGCGCCGGCGTCTCTGGCGGCTCGGGTAGCTTTGAGTCGTCTGTTATGGATGGCTGTCAGTATCTCACGCTCTTGCAATCGAAATCGAGTCGCGATATTAATCTCACCTGCTGAACCAGCCACCGCACCATTCTGCCCAGTGATCCACCCCAACATCTTGCTGTCACCAATATCTTCTTTCAGATTCGGAAACTTTATAAAAGACACATGGCAGAGGATAATATGTTATTGGTTTGACCAGCAGGCGACGTGATCCTGATGGCGTTGACGTGGAGGGCTCTGCGTTGTTTATGCTGCAGTCGTAGGTCTGCACGGGTTACCGCCTTCCGAACTTAGCGCGGCCAAGGCACGGCAGACAGCCAACTGGCCTATCGATAGAGTTGATACCTTGATACCGCTATTTTTGCGGAGTCTTAAAAACGAAGCAGTACCTAGAATCGTTCTCTCAGCAACCACCACTGCCTTGTTTTGTCTTCTCTTCCCTTGGCAAGGATGTCGACTTTCGCGAAATAGAGGGCTGCAGCCTCGGCTGCATCTTTGTCACATTCAACGTGACAAGGGCCAACGGTCTCCCCCAGACGCCTATCTCTCCTCCACGCCCCAAGCCCCGCTATGCCTCACAAGCAGAAGAAGAAGCCGAATAATGCTGCTCAAAATGGCTCTCCAACGGCGGAGAAGCAGCCGTACCTTTTGGAGTCTTATCCAAAGGGTCCTGCGCTAGCGATTACGAATTACCGTGAGATTCATCAGAATGAAGCGGAGGCCCTCCGGTGCATCTACGGCGAAGACTTCGAAGATGTAGAGCCCAGGCGGGCTGCTTGGCACGTAAGTCCCCCAGCGCAAGTAGTTTAGTAGACAGAGTTTCTCATTATGCTTTTCAGCAATCCGCAGAGGTCGCCTTTAAGCTTCATCTCAGAGCTTCTTCGGACGCCGATGTCCGCGTTGTGCTGCTGGTCGAGCTGCCGGCCACCTACCCAAAGACTGTTCCGAATCTTGCGGTGGAGGGCCTCGATGACCTTCGTCGTGGCGCTAAGTCCAGGATTGAGGATGTCATCAAGAACAAACCGAAAACCTTACTTGGCTCTGAGATGATATATGAGATCGCTGTGAACATTCAGGATATCCTCGAAGACGTCGCATTGGCTCAAGCTGAGGATAAGGATATTCCAAGCTTGGAGGAAGAACGCATTGAACAGGAAGCTGCGGCAATTCAACAAGCTGAACAACAGAGGCTGGAAGAGCTCCGGAAGCAAGAGGCAGCGACAGCCGAAGAGGAACGGGCGTTACAACAGCTTCTCGAAGATAAGATCAAAGAACGAGAACGCACAAAGGCTCGGAATTCACGGCGGAAGAGCCGCTCAGCGGCTTTAGATGCCAATGCCATGTCTGAGCCGACAGAGGACAGCCCCGGCGCCATTTTGTTCGATCCGCCTTTGGTCATGAATGACAGCGAAGAGCGACCCCTGACCTTTCGTGCTGTTTTCGGGAAAACTCTTCTTCATAGCACTCATGATAAGGAGACATTTACGGTCAAACCCATCGTTTCTGAGAACCGAACTCGTGCTCCTCTTCTCGTGCTGAAGGAGATTTCCCTTGACGAGAAGGGCTCAGAAACCCCTGCTTTCCGACAGCAGATCCGGACGAGCGAAGACAAGCTTGAAGCACTAAAAAAGCTACGCCACCCCAACTTAGTTGATTTTATCGGTTTCAATATCCACCGCCCTCTGGATGCATACGACTCTTCCGACAACACTTGGCAGATTTACCTGCTTTTTGAATATGCAAACAAAGGTTCTCTGTCTGAACTTCTAGATATTGTGGGCAGCGTCGCCGTCGAAACAATACGCTCTTGGATGATCCAGCTCTTGGAGGCTCTTGACTTCTATCACCGCAGCGGCGTTGTCCATGGGAATATCCATTGTGGTCGTATCTTGCTCTTCCGCCATGCAACGGGAAACACAACGGTTAAACTTGAGGGTAGTATTGAAGAAGCTCTTCCTGGTCCTCTTGGCCGGAAGAGGTCCCTGACAACCTCCAAATCACCATTTTGGCTTCCACCGGAGCTTACTCAGAACGATGCACAACCAACCACAAAGACAGATATCTGGGACCTTGGTATCGTGTTTCTCCAAATGGGTTTCGGCAAAGATGTTCTGCAGCGATTCACATCAGCAAACGCAGTGATGAGTTGTCTAGATCTGTCGGCTCCCTTGCAGGACCTCTTGAGGGAAATCTTCAGACCAGATCCGCAGAAGCGCCCAACTGCCTTTCAACTTCAACCTTCTGAATTTTTCCGTGTTGACGTTCCATTAATCGAGCATGCCGCAGCGTCCCACTCGATGTCTCTTCCAAGACGTCCAAGGCTCGATTCTCAAGTCGGAATGCCAGCTTTCTCTCGCTACGGTCAGGACTTTGACGAGGCTGGTCGGTTGGGTAGAGGCGGCTTTGGCCAGGTGGTGAAAGCGCGGAATAAACTAGATGGACGTTTTTATGCCATTAAGAAGATCAGTCAAAATTCTGCTGGGGCATTGAAAGATACTCTCTCTGAAATCATGCTGCTGTCGAGACTGAATCACCCATATGTAGTGCGCTACTATACAGCATGGCTTGAGGAGGATTTTGACACTATAGATGAAGAAGCCGTGACTGATGCTGATTCGGAGGGGGGTGATACGTATACACACAACACCGCTGGTCTGGATTTCATTAGCTCCAGCGGTTATCCCAAAGTCGAGTTTGGTTACGATACTGATGAAGAGAACGGAGGAGCCTCTTCAGATCAAGACGTTAGTGAGCCGCAGCAGGTGACGGCTTCGAACACTCCGGATTATGAACTCAGTCGTACGCGGTCCGGATCGCAGAGTCGATCTGTCACGACTACGCTCTATATTCAGATGGAATATTGCGAAAAGCATACTCTCCGCGACCTGATCAACGATGGTCTCTATGATGACATTGACCGCTCCTGGCGCTTGTTCCGTCAAATCTTGGACGGCCTGAGCCACATTCATAGCCATGGTATCATTCACAGGGATTTAAAACCTGATAACATATTTATCGATGTAGCGAATAATCCACGCATCGGCGATTTCGGTCTAGCCACCAGCGGACAGTTCTCAACAGCTGTGCGGTCTTCTGCATCAGCTGAAGTTGCCGAAAATTTCACGCGCAGTGTTGGCACAACTTATTACGTCGCCCCGGAAATTAAGTCGACATCCACTGGACATTACAATGAGAAAGTTGATGTGAGTCAAGCTAACCACGATCTCTTGTCTTTTTCCCCCTTCATTTTGAATAATACTGAATAATACCATCTTTGATAGATGTATTCGTTGGGGGTGATCTTCTTTGAGATGTGTCATCCGCTTAGAACGAGTATGGAGCGCGATCGAACTTTGCAGGCGATACGCCAGGAAGTCCACACACTCCCCTCAACTTTTCAACAAGCGGAGAAAGCCGTTCAGGGTGAGATCATTGAATCCCTTTTGAGACATCGACCAAGCGAACGGCCTTCCGCGGCCGAACTTCTTCAAAGCGGTAAAATCCCCCTGCAGGTTGAAGAGGAGACATTTCGACGGGCGATCGTCGGTTTACTCAAGGATCCGGACTCACCGGACTACAAAAAAATATTGTCAGCAATCTTCTCGCAATCTCCAAGAAAATTCGAGGACATTGCGTGGGACATGGATTCACGGGGGACGCCAGCAGCGAATGAGATGCTGGTCCAGGGATTCGTGAAGGAGAAATTGATTTCAATATTTCGCAGACATGGCGCCGTGGAAACAACAAGACAGTCTCTGTTTCCGCGGTCAGGCCACTACAGCAGTGGGGTTGTGCGATTGCTGGATTCATTCGGTAATTTGGTCCAGCTGCCTTTCGATCTCACTTTACCAAACGCTCGTGCAATTCCCAAACAGCATCCTTCGTTGGAAAAGACCTTTTCATTTGGAAGGGTCTACAGAGAATCCCCTCTTGGCGGAGAACCAAGGTCTCACAAGGAAGTCGACTTTGACATCGTATCTTACAACACGTTAGATCTTGCCTTGAAAGAGGCTGAGGTCATCAAAGTTCTCGACGAGATCATCGAAGAGTTCCCGGTTCTTAAATCGGTTCCAATGTGCTTTCACATAAACCACTCAGACCTCCTCGAGACTATTATGGAGTTCTGTCGGATTACTCCTGCACAGATTCCTGTCGTGAAGGAGATTCTAAGTAGGCTGAATGTTGGGAAATGGACCATGCAGAAAATCAGAAGCGAGCTTCGGTCCCCAACCATCGGTGTAGCATCAACGTCTTTGGATGATCTTGCAAGATTTGACTTCAGAGGTAGGTCTTCTCACGTCGTCCCAAGAACAAATTGACTAAGAATCCTACAGATACTCCTGAAAAGGCTCTTCAAAGGTTACAAACGATAATGGAAGGCACAGAGTTCGCGGAAAGGCTGGCACCCATCTTTGCTCGCTTAAATGCCTTGGTATCCTACATCCAAGGCTTTGAAGTAAAACGCAAGGTTTACGTGAACCCTCTTGGCAGTCTTAATGACAAATTCTTCAGAGGCAGTGTCCTCTTTCAGTGCGTCTTTGACAGCAAACGACGGGATGTGTTCGCTGCCGGAGGGAGATATGACCGACTGATTCAGGAATTCAGCCCGAAGGTCTTAGCAAGCCGTTCTCAGGCACATGCCGTAGGCTTCAACCTGAGCTGGGACAGACTGAGTTCCTCGATGTATGAGTATATCAAAAGCTCGAAGACTTTCCTCAAGCACACGGAAGGTGATGTGGGGGGATATTGGCGGACTCGAAGGGTAAGATGGCTTTCTTCCTTTCGCATTCTTTCGATAGCTAACTTTGACAGTGCGATGTCCTTGTCGCCAGTTTCGATCCCACCGTCCTTCGTACCGTGGGCATAAGGATCGTCCAAGAGCTGTGGGCAAATGAGATCAGCGCTGAACTGGCTGTTGATGCGTCATCATTCGAAGAACTTGTCACCCACTACAAAGATGACAATCATAATTGGGTTGTCATTGTCAAACAGGATAGCAAGGAGCGCGGACTGAAGATCAAGAGTCTCACTCGGAAAGAGGAGTTCGACGTGAGGTGTTCTGAGTTGGTGGGTTGGCTCCGTTCTGAGATTCGTGCACGTAATCAGCGCGAGGGTGGAACGGAGCACCCAAAGTTGCTCAGATACCCCAGCCAGCCAGATGGCAGTGGCTCGATGAATGATCGCACCAACGATGTCAGGATCTTAGTGTCGCAGCACAGGAATAAGAAGACCAATAGAAGAAACATCATCGAATCAGGTAAGTGCATTCATTTCTCATTCCAAAAATTCTGAACTGAGGTCTAACATTGTCAGCTCTTCTCCGCGCCCGGGAACTCGTGGACAAAGCTGTCAACGGCCCCATTGCTGCCATTGACACGAGAGATGATGTTCTTGATGCCATCCGAGACACGCGGTTAAGCGACCCTGACAGCTGGCGTACGGTCATCCAAAATGCACCCCTGACTGAGCGGAAATACCTCAGCCAGGTGCATGAGCTGCTCCAAGACCTCGCGAATGAATACCGCGAACCCAAAGATGGGAAAGAAGCCTACTCGAACGCCTTTATTTACAATTATCGCACGGGATCCTGCATCTACTACGACCTCGGTCGTGCACATTAGGAATGAAGTTACGAATGTTGATACAATAATACCCCTTTTGGCTGAGACCCGTCTCAGCCAGCTGTACATTTTCGGTGCTAGTTCGTGGACAATGCAGTTATACAGTTTAAAAAAAAAAGAGGGCATGGTTATAATTTCCTTTCAGGTATCTATGCTACTGTACATATTAGTAAATAAACATTGAACGAAAATAACCATATCAAAAGACCATATCAAATCAATCGCTTTCATCATCACTGCCGTAGGCCACCAAGGGACCGCCCGAGTTCTGCGCAGCAGGTTGTGTCGTCACGTTCGCCTTGGTAAATCCTTGCAACGCTGCTATGGTTGAGCTAGACAATATTCCACCTTGGTCAACCTTCTGCTCTGGCTGTGCCGGAGGTACAGAAGCTTGTGTCTGAGAGTCCTCGATAAGAAGTCGCTGTTCTGGGGCTTCCAGTTCCTGTTGTTTCGCAGCCTTCGCTGCGTCTTCGATTTCTTTCGTCCTTGCATACCACACCTCATCGGTCGGTTCGTAACCTTCCAATCCAAAACTGCCCTCTATCTTCTTTCTTTTCCTGGCCTCTGGGTCCCGGCCTTCGATCTCTGCCACGAATTCTGCCGGCAGCGCTCTCCGCACTGCCTCTGCCGCTTGCTCTTCGAGTCGCTGAGCCTCGCGTTTCTGGGCCAGCGGATTCGGATCCACCGTCGCCCAGCGGACGTTGAGGATCTCATTATGATCCAGGCTCTGATGCGCCATGGCCTCTTTGGCAAACTGCGAATTCGCCTCGTTGGTATAGGTCACGAAGGCAACACCGCGCGACGTCAGCACCCGGATGCGTTCTATCTGGCCCCATTCGGCGAAGTGACGGGCGACGACTTCTTCGATGTCATCGGTGACGTGGATCCGACCGACATATAACGTCCGATTCTGTCGCATGAACGAGCCCACACCGCCCATGTCGTCACGGTAGTCGCTGAACTTGTCGCGCCCGAAACAGTCGACATTGGGGTTGAAGATGTCGTGTATCGTCGGCAAGCGGTGCAGGTATTCGCATTCGTGGCCCTTGGGACAGAGCCCTCGGGCAAAGAAGAGACAGAAATATGAGCCTGGGATCTTGTCGGCACGCGTATATCCGCTATCCCTCGCGATATTACACCGCGACGGCGCGTGGTGCTTGGACAGATACTTGTCTTCGCGGTCGCCACCCGCCCACTTGTTGTACCAGATGTTGAACACCGTGCCCGTCTGCGGAGGCGGTTCGGACTTGATGGTCGCGGGGTCGACCTGCACTCGTGCTGGCCGCCGTTTCCGCCGGATGATCTTCTTCGTTTTCTTCAAGGAAGCATCGGGTTCGGTCGAGGTGAGGGCGTTGTTGTCTGCAGAAGGATGGGTGAGAGCGGTCTCATTGGTAGATTCTTCAACATGCTCAGTCACTGCCTCGGGAGGATTCGTAGATGAAGGCATCTGAGCCGGCTCAGCAGTTGCTGTCTCTGCCATGGTTGTTGCTGTTGGATTGGATTGTGTACATGAGAGGTGGTCGAACGTCCGTTGCCTTGCTGGGTAGAAATCGATACTTAGTTATCTCCGGCTCGCTTACGTAATACAACTTTGCCGCTTGGCACGGTTTTGTCTATCACTTTGATACGACCTCCATCAAACAAAAACGGCAAATATACCCTAGCAAGTGTCTTTTCTTTCTGTAATCAGCAGTCTATTCTGGGAGATCTTTTATAGACCTTTTTTCAGTACTTATTCACTTTCCCTGAGGATAGTTGTTGAAAGAAGTAGTGTCGAGTGGGGGGTCTTGTCAGAACCGTCAAAATGGTGAACATCACGGAAAAGATCAAAGAGTGAGTGAGGTTTCTATGTTAGGGAACAATGTCAGCTCTTTCTGACTCGTCGTTTTTACTTTCTTCAGGATTGAGGAGGAGATGCGGAGGACGCAGAGTAAGTATTTCCAGTTTTTCACTTCCATCAACCCCGCAGCTGCTAACATTTCAGGACAGAGAATAAGGCGACAGGTGGGAAAGACCATGTTCCAATATTAGGATCCAGCAGCTTTGCTTACTCTATGTAGAGTATCATTTGGGTCTTCTCAAAGGGTGAGAGACAAGCATGATGTGGAAGTCCTTATCCAAAACTCCTGTACTAAACACTTTCATTTCATAGAAAACTTGCCAGGTTAAGAGCACAGCTTCTTGAGCCCGCGCCTGGCGCAGGCTCAGGCGGCGGTACAGGCTTTGATGTCTCCAAGAGCGGTGATGCGCGTGTCGCTCTGGTCGGCTTTCCCTCAGTAGGAAAGTCGACGTTTTTGTCTAAGATCACAAAGACAAAGAGCGAGGTTGCCTCGTACGCTTTCACCACGCTGACGGCCATCCCCGGCGTCCTGGAGTATGGCGGTGCAGAGATCCAGATCCTCGATCTCCCCGGTATTATCGAGGGGGCTGCTGAGGGCAAGGGGCGAGGGAGACAGGTTATCTCAGCTGCCAAGGTAAGGATCTTATTTGTATTAATGCAGTCGGAAGTATATCATTCTGACTGTGATAAATAGACGAGCGATTTGATCTTGATGGTGCTTGATGCCACCAAGCGTGCTGAGCAGCGCGCTCTCCTCGAGGCAGAATTAGAAGCTGTGGGAATTCGATTGAACCGAGAGCCTCCGTAAGTTTTATATCTTCCGACAGATTCACCAGATCAGTAACTGACGGCATACAGCAATATTTATTTGAAGGTGAAGAAGGCTGGAGGAATGAAAATTACCTTCCAGACGCCGCCTAAGAATCTGGACGAAAAGATGGTCTTTAACATTCTGCGAGACTACAAGCTCCTCAACTGTGAAGTTCTAGTGCGAGATGAGAATGGTAAGAGAAAGAGATCGATAGATATTATCTGGTCTACGGTGCAGATCTGCTAATACGGTTTCTTACCAGCAACGGTTGATGATCTCATCGACGTGATTATGAAAGACCACAGGAAATATATCAGATGGTCAGTACCGCCCAGTCGAGATGAGATGACTGTAGTTCGCTAAGACTATTTGCAGCCTTTACGTGTACAACAAGATAGACAGTATCAGTCTGGACTTCCTCGACAAGCTGGCGCGTGAGCCAAACACGGCCGTGATGAGCTGCGAACTAGACCTGGGCGTCCAGGATGTGGTGGATAGAATTTGGAAAGAGCTGCGCTTGATTCGGATATACACGAAACGGTTTGACCCCTACTACATACATACATGTCTCTTGCCTTTGAACCCTACTGATTGACATTGCGAATACAGAAAGGGCGAGGATCCCGATTTTAATGAGGCGCTCATCGTCCGAAGTGGCTCGACGATCGAGGACATCTGCGATCATATCCACCGGTCCTTGAAGGAGACGTTCAAATACGCCTTGGTATGGGGCGCCAGTGCGAGACATATCCCGCAGCGGGTTGGACTTGGTCATGTCGTGGCAGATGAGGACGTTGTTTCCATTGTTGCGAAATAATAATAAGGTATCCTTTTTCTCGGGGCATTTTTTTTCTCGCTGTCGATCACATCAATTTCGTTCCTCCCGTTCCTCCCTTCCGTGACAGTGCAAAAAGGAAATGAAAGAAGGAAAGTGAAGAAAGACATCACCAAACAAAACTCCAGCTGGATATTTATTCGACAGTGTATGTACTTATTATTCACAGACGGCATTGAATCTGTGTGATGAAAAAAGAAAGAATGGATGAATGAATGATTAGATGAATGAAATTCATGCGTACGTAACTTATGGACGGCCAGAATTGATCTGGAGATGGATCTCGTCAAACACGTACTGTACATACATACAGTAGGTCTTCAGTTTCTCGCAACGTATGACTGAGTGGTCTAGTCTGTAAGCGCGATGTCTGTCAGAATATAATATTGATTGATATTGATAATTGAAATTTCAATCAGCGTGATGGGGAAGGATATCACAAAACCTTTTTTTTTTTTAAAAAAAAAGACCAATTCATGTAGAGATCGAGATATTTCTTTCTGACAGTCAGTAGGAATTATTATTCTTCTGAAGCGGGTACACCAATCAATAATGCACGTCTCGGATGGTTGGAGCAGCACATTTATTATTATTTCCAGCATACAAAAATAGGGATTTACCTCACCAGCGTTATATATATATAGTGTTGCGTTGCGCCGATTTATCTATTGTCATTATTGATGACTATTGATTGATGACTTTCTTATGTTAAGATTGATTTATCACTACCATACCCGGTTATGAATACCCAGGTACAGATACTTCATGGGCAAAAAAAAAAACCGATTCGATGAACAGATTGATCTTCCTGATTTGGGGACTGAATTAGAATATCCGAACTAACGTTTTTAAAGTAACATTATAACCAATGACCCAAGCAATTAAAGCATAGAGGAACTCCACAATAAAAGACCAACCGTGACTCCGACAGAATGCAGACTTAAGGATTCGAGCCCAATTACGCAGATGCAGATGCAGTTGCGGTCGCAGTCGCAGTTGAAGCAGGGGCGGCGGCACCGGCACCGGCACTGGCACTGACATTCTGCATTCCGGTCGTAGGAGACACTCCAACCCGCTCCTTCGGGAGGAGGTCAACCAGCAGCGGGCTGGGGCGGCTGTCCCTCATCGGGTGGAAGATGGCCTGGTTGTTCTTGTACTTGATCACGCTTTCGATGTAAATATCGAACAGGTAAGACGAGTCCAAGGGACCTCCCTTAGCCTCCGGGTGGAACTGCGTGCTAAAGATCGGTCGAGACTTGTGGATCATGCCTGAAGACACCTTTAGTACACGGTCCACCCACGATGGACGCCGAGTAAAAGGGGAAAATTTCTAACTTACCTTCATTGCTGGAGTCATTCAAGTTTATGAAGTATGGCTTCCAATCGCTTGGCAGGGTCGACGCATCAACCGCGTAGCCGTGGTTCTGACTCGTGATGTGGCAACGGCCCGTGGTGAGGTCTAGGGCCGGAATGTTGTGCGCCCGGTTTCCATACTTCAGCTTGATGGTGCGGGCTCCCGCCGCCAGAGCAAGCAGCTGGTGTCCCAAACAGATACCCATGATTGGCACCTGGGAGGTCTCCATCAGCTTTCGCAGATGGTAGACGGTCTCCTGGCAGTGAGTAGGGTCGCCGGGGCCGTTGGAGATGAAGACTCCATCAAAGTGGTGGGCAACCTTGTGGATGGGGTAGTCGAACGGGAAGACAGTGATGCTGGCGCCACGGCTGACCAGACTGCGGAGGATGTTCTCCTTTACACCGCAGTCGATGAGGGCGACGTGGCATTGAGGGTTGCCGGCGCTGACATGGAAGGGAGCCTTGGTGCTGACCTGGCGGACCAGGTTGATCTGCTCCGGGTCGATGTAAGCCTCGTCTTCGTCCGCATCGTACTCCTCACCCACGGTGATGCGAGCCAGGGAGGAACCCTGCTCGCGCAGGTAGGTCACAATGGCACGGGTGTCGACGCCTGAGATCGCGGGAACGCCCTCGCGTGCGCACCACTCTCCCAGACTCTCGACCGCCGTCCAGTGGCTGTACTGCTCTGCAACATCGGCAACGACGACACCGGCAGCTTGGAGGTTGGGAGACTCAAAGTATTTGAGCAGTCCGTTAGCATCCCTCTCCGCCGACGGAACGCCGTAGTTGCCAATCAGCGGCTGGGTGAAGACCAGAATCTGGCCGCGGTAGGATGGGTCGGTCAGAGACTCGGGGTATCCAACCAGGGAAGTGGTGAAAACGGCTTCACCAGAGACGTTGGCCTTGGCCCCGAAGGACTTGCCATGGAAGACGGGACCATCTCGGATCGTGAAAGTCGCCGGTTCGAACTTCTTCGCGCTGGAAGCAGAAGACACTTTCCGGTCGACAGTGGCCAAGAAGCGGGCCTTTGGTAGGTTAGCCTTGACAGCAGCCACAGGGGTGGCCCTGACGGGAGTCGTCCTCAACAGGCGAGCAAACATGATGATGATGTTCGGTGAGAGAGTGTGTCAGTTCCGCTTGTGGTCGAGGACGACTCAGTTAATGGAGGCTTTCCAGAGGTGATCTACCCAGGAATGTTAGTCCAGAAAATAACAATACAGCAGAGGAACGGTTCTTTTGTCAGCCATACCCGAGATGTAGTCCTGCAAGAAGCGAGAAGTCAGCCATTTTGCACTTTTCTGTGTGTGCGTGTGGGCATGAGGCCCAAGTGGAGTTCGGGCTTACCTGGGAAGTGAAGATAGAAACGATAACACGCATAAGCGCGGCTGCTAGTACCAGACGGGGCTCAATTGAAAAAGTAGACGATGAACAGAGGGTTGAAATGGGCGTGGTTGGTGCAGCTGGAGGGCAATGAGTTGGTGGACAGAGAGCGGATGAGAGAAGAAGAGGAAGTGGGCAAGCAGGCGAAGGGTTTTTCTGCGCTCCGGCAGCGGAGTTAACTCCCTCACCGCCCTGCGTCACTCGGGGCTGCTGGACCAATCACGGCCTTTGGTTGCCCCGCTTATCAAATCCTTCGAATTTTTGTTAGTTAACTAACTGGCTGTGACTAATATCAGGAACCGTCCGATCTCACTAGTCGCTAGTCAAATCCGATCGCACTCATTGGCATCGAGTTGCTCTCAGCCAGTCGCCTCCGATAGGTTACTGTGTAGAGCTCAGTATTCTTCTGGACCTGGTAAGTAGATATCTTTGACTCCAAATTTAAAATCCTGAGCTGAAGGCAGTTTTCCTTGTCAACGTGATCCTCGTTACTGATTTTTATTTTTGGTACTCCGTAGGTAGTCGATAGTTTTCGGTAGTCTATAATTAGCCTCTCGTTCCCGCCACCTTATTCATCGCTACCAAAAAAGAGCCTCATCGAGTCATACCTGGTTGGGCATCATTTCTGATAGTGTCCTTTGCGGTCCTCTTCGTCTGCTCTCCTCTATTGGATGATACTGTTCCTGGCGGCGAGAATTGAAATCATCATCAAGTCAACAACGAGATGACGTGACGAGAAGCGGGTTTCCTGCTCTCAGCATCCACGGATCGTAAGCTTCTCGAAGTGTTCGTACAGCATTCCCACGTGAGGAACCAGTTGGAGAAATAAAATAGGATAAAATAAGGTGTCTTCTCGGCATGAAGCTAATATCTCATCGTACTGATCGCGACTTTTCCATATCAGTACCTGTAGTGTCTGGAGATTCGGATCCAGATATCTGTTAAATTGAGAGAAAGAAAACATTCATCGAAAAGGCCTTCCTTATCTTTTTTTTTTCGCTCTTTCATATCTTGCTCTTTCATCTCTCGTTTTCTTATTTGCAAGTTCAGTAATGACGATTGATGGATGTCTAAATCGAGTCCTCGAATCCCGAGATCGTTTCCTATCGCTGCGTGCTAAAGAGATATTCAGCTTCTGGATCTGAAAGGATTCGAACACGACTATCTCAGTGAAAGTCTCCATGTTCCTGGTAAGATCCCCTTTGGGAAGTATCAGCAAAGGTAGAATCAGAGCGTCAGATATCAGGTTCTCTGGCATCTACGTCCTTCGGGGAAGGCTCCTATTGTATGTAGGATACAGAAAAAGGCAACGGTGCCAGTAATCATTATAAACGCAGTCTTTCTGTCCGAAGAAATTATTCTGAAGGATTTCTTTGGAAGCATTCCAGTTCTATTTTCTTGGCTCGTACTGAAGCCAGAATCTGACGACTGTTGTCCTTATCCTAGAGGAAATCTAGCAGCAAAAGTTTCGTAATGAATCCTATAACTTATCCTATATGATGTACCATGATCCTGTAAATATGCTCACAAAAAGCACTCCATAAAGAGACTTTTCCTACACTGAATAGCTCTCCTACCAGGAAATTGATTCAGATTAACTGATGACCGTCATCAGACAATATCAAATAGCAATCTTTGGCATATCGACCTTGACAGCAAACTTCCTGAGCTGTAGGCCTCTAATCGAGCCAGATTCTCTCAGTGGAGAAAAACTTCCAGTACTACTGCAACCGTTTTCACTAGATATCAACTCGAAATACTCTCTAGGACACTCGAATCTGGATGTAGATAGCCTATAATATTCTCTAGATCCAGCAATACCAATCGTATCCGTCTAGCAGCTGCCGAATAATCTCCATCGTAAGACTCTTCTCGAGGATCCAGGGACTCCCTCCGCATTCAACACGCTCGTTCCTGATATCACCACCCCGACACGACAACAACACGTCGAGTCACCACCGCCCTGAGCCACTTCTGCCCACAACAACGCGCCAGCGAATATCAAACAGAGGCCAATTGCATTCACTCCTCGCCAGGCAGCACCCTAGGACTCGCCCAAAAGGGAAATCTAAGAGAGACTCGCTTACACTAGCTCCATCTCTCATCTCAAGGGTATAAATACCCTGTCCTCACCCTGCCTCCCTCTCTCTTCTTTCCTTCTTCTTTCTTTTCTTCCTTCCAAGCGCTCTTCTTGTTTTTACAAGCTGAGCCCAGTGTACTGTCCCACCGGTCTCCGGTGTCTGGCACATACGCCGCACATTCTTTGGACCCGCGTTCGAACGCTTTCCTTCTTGTCTTCTGTTTTGTTTCTCTCTCATTCTTCCTGTTTGCTTCAGCGTCCTGTCTTCTCATTTTTGTTTCCCCTTCGATCACCCCCTCGCCTCACCCATCCTGTTGAGGTACACGGTACCGGCTGGGCCTCAAGCACGTCTTGTTTTTCTTCTCCCCTCTACTTTCCCTCGAGGTACACGGTATCGGCTGGGCCTCATTACCCCCTCCCCCCGTCTGAGGTACACGGTACCGGCTGGGCCTCAGACAGGTCGTGCTCTCTATCCTGCTTGATCCGGCTAGTTACTTCGGTAGCTAGGTCCGGTCGAACAGTACAGAAAGAAGCCCGACTATGGCAGACTTGTCTGTCAAAATCTTATCTTTGGAAACTTTTTCCCACCACTTCAAGTTTGCTCTGGCATAGCACAGCGCTATCCGATCATCTTGGCTCTGTTTCTCGTCTTCGGACTTGAACAGCTTCTCGTCTCAATTTTTTTTTTGGACTCTCTCTGTTCAAGGTACTCGGTACCGGCTGGGCCTCGAACAGGTGGTTGGCCAACCACGACAGAACAGGGTCTGCACGCAGTCTGTCTCTGTCAATAATTTTTGGAACCTTTTCCTCTCTTCTTTACCGAGTTTGGTGGATGACATAGTGGTTGTCACTGACTTGGAACTTTTTTTTTTCATCACTATCTCTCGCATGTTCGAGGGGCGTGGAGAAGAAAGAAATGAGTAGCGTCCTTCGTTTATCTATCACGTAAACAAGATACAGTTAGTTTATGTAAAGGCATCGAGATTCGAAATGACCTTGATCCTTGACTGCAACGCCAACAGTGGTGTAAGGTATATTCTGTACATGCACGAGCCATACGTAAGAAGCCATCCATTCATCCCAATTAATTCTTTCATGACGATCATCTGTCTCTCTCTTCTCCCTGCGCGCGGCGCGTATGTGTGCGTGTGGTAATCTCTATTTATCTTTCTTCCCATCGCCACTCCGAGCAGGTCCTCGTTCTCGTTCTCGTCGTCGATCACCATCACCAATCCCAGACGATCGAACGACAAGACCCAATCTCCACAAAACCCAGACAAAGCCCAGAACGATGACGAGTACCGTGCCCAGCTCGATCTGTTGTGCTGTTTGAAGACTTCTGCTACTCGCCCCCTCTTCAGCTACGAGAGGTGCTTCTTTCAGCACAGGGACTTGAATATCTTCGACAAATCGCGACGATGATAACGACGGATGAAGCTGGAAGAACATCGTGCGAGGGCCAAAAAGACCCTCCCAGCCCAAGTTCACCCGATCGAACGGGTTGATCCCCATCTTGGTGCCGTCTTCGGCCGTGCAGGCCCAGAAGACGACCGGCCAGGGGACGGACGTGGAGCGGTACCCGGACTGCGAAGGTTCGAGGTAGCGCAGATGCAGTGGGATGGTGATGTTCCAGCTGTCTCCATCAGCGTGTCCGTGTCGATCTCCAGGACGGGATTTTCTACCCGCAGGAGTTGCCAGTTCGAGAAGCAGGTTCGAGCCCCATCGTGGGACGACCCAGTCCGGGGCTTCGAGATCCGTCTCCCCCGCAACGCTCCGCAGAGCGACAAGATGGTGCGAGTTCAAGAATAACGGATCAGTGGTCGAGAGCTGGTATTTGTCGGCGAAGATGGTCGAAGGAAGCGTAAGGTAGGTGTGGAGAGCACATGTTGCATCTGGGGGAGCAGGCGGGCGGGTGAGAAGTGCCTGCCGGGGTATTGAGATTTTCAGAGTAGGATGTAACCCCGTGGGGGACTCGAATGATACTGTATAAGAGACATCCTCTGGAAGGGGATGGTGTCGAGACGGGAAAGAGAATAGAGTAGGTTCTTCGAAAGAATAGTCAGTTTTGAGGAAAATCTCATTAAAAAAAAGACCAGTCAGCACTTACTGAGCTTCTTGTCCTCCCCTATCACGACCAAAAAACCACCCATAGAAAGCTCCTCCAGATCCGTAGCTTTCTGGGCCGCCAGCAGTCCCACCTCGATCTTATCAGACTTCCTCTTGTTGTTCTTTCTGATCTCTTCTGTCCATCCATCCTGGCCCTCAGGCGGCTTGGACCATAACGCGGAGACGGTAAGCGAGTGGGAGATACTGTCGTAGTCGATGTCGACTGAATCTGCGGAGAGGAGAGACGAGGCGTTACTCTGGCAATCCGTGTTATCGGCGCCACAGATCACATGCTGAATATAGGTGACCAGATCGGCCAGGGAGGGGAGAAGGCTGTGAAACTGAAGAGCTGACGTTGAGGCGAATCGTTGCGAGAGAATCGGGGGAGCTGTAAATGAGATCTGAAGGAGGAAAGAAAGCTCGAGTTAGCTCGAGAAATGTTCTTGAAGAGAAATGGAGCAAGCAATCATTATTCGCTTGCAACATGATTATTACCTCCGGTAACAAGCATTTCAGATCTTCGGCGAAGATCTTCTTAAGCAACGGACACAGACGCTCTCTGCCAATGACAACTATTGTAAGCGCTAGTCGTTCTAGGGGGAAAACAAGCAGGAAGATTTCTTTCACACGTACGTCGTTCGATTCGCTGCTACCGGAGTATAGAAGACGTGCAGACCGGGAGAGACTCGACTGGAGAACGGCACGACAGCATCGTACGGCCGCTCGGTCGCCCATCTGATGTGGAGTTCATGACAATTCTTGAGGACTTGCCAAAGCTATTGCCTAACTAATCAGCAAGTGAACAAGAAAAACATTTCAATTCCTCTTCCTCCGGATTGCAACGCCATTCAAGGTTGCTATGTACACACCTCGCCAGGGAGCTCGTCGAATCCGAACGTGAGCCGCTCTTCCTTCGCAGCATCCAACTCTCTTATCGACAAGACATCATTGCTGAGTTTGGCCTGCTTATCTGGATCGAATGGTGATTCTGCTCCGTGCACGAATGTAATTCGTCTTTTCATGTTGTTCAATTGTGTCAGGTTGTGAGCTCGAGAGAGACGACTGTTTTCGAAGCTCTAATCTAAAGCTGGACGGAGTCCGGGGAATTCTGGCGATCGCCGGAATAGGCTTGGCTTACACTATTCGTGGATCTCTACAATCATACACACAGTTACAGTTACAGTACATACTCAGTTCTTCTCTCCACATCGCCCTTGAGAAATATACAACATGTTTTTCAGATAGATGTATGACTGTGATATAGGTACTCAGTAATATAAAAAGTGCTGCCTCACTAAAATTGAGTTCTACTACCACTACTACTATTATTACTAGAAAGAGGATTGACTTTTGCATTGATTCACCGTTCAAACACATGAAAATTCAAGTGTCTAAATACATTACGGTGAGACGAAAATAACCTGCAAGAAAAAGAAAAAATAACAGAACCGAATGCTCAAAATAAAATGCCCAAAGTAATTCCCCCATCCGGAACGCCAATCATGCAAACAGACATATATCATCAAGGACGTTACTGGTTACTGTTACTATGTTCATGGCAAGATCTCGTTCAACAATTCTTTCTGCGAAGCAGTCAAGCTCGATGGGAACTTCACGTTGACCTTCACTATTAGGTCTCCTCGTTCAGAGGGTTTCTTCGAGATGACCATACCCAAGCCCGGATAGCGCTCCTCATGGCCCGGCTGGGTAGGTCCTGGCTTGGATACACGGATGGATTTGCCGTCGATGGTCTTGACAATGCGTTCCCAGCCAGTGAGGGCTTCTTTGAGACTGAGTTCCACTGTCGTGATGAGATGGTCGCCACTGCGCTTAAATGTCGGATGCTCTTTCTGTTGAACAGTTAGCTTGATATTCTTTCTGAGACCTTACAACTTGGATCTGAACTTACCTCTGTAACGATCAAGTGTACATCCTGTCTACCACCCTCTTCTTGATCTCCCACGCCCTTGTACTTGATCTTGGAACCAGCCCTCAAACCAGGCTTGATGTTGGCTTCGAGCGTCACATCCTGTACGGTGCGCTTGCCGCTCGCATCGAATGTCTTGCTCTTGGTCACCACTTTCTTCGTCGTTCCATGGAAGATCTCTTCGAGCGTCAGAGGCAATTCTTTTTCCACGACGGTAGGTTCTGGCGTTGGAGCACGGCGCTGCTCGAAGCCGGGTCCTCCAGTTGACGTCCTGAAGGTTCTTGCACCGCCGCCGCCGAGTCCACCTCCCAACATTGTGAAGATGTCATCATCGTCTAATCCCATTCCACCGGCCGATTTGGCGAAGTTTCTGAAGATATCATCCGCGTTGCTGAAGCGGAAGCCACCTCCGCCCGGTCCAGTGGTGAAATGGAATGTGCGAGTGCCTCCACCAGGCATACCTCCAAATGCGAATCCGCCAGGCATGCCACCCTCGAAGGATGGGCCGCCAGCACCAGCTGAGGGTGGAGGGCCACCGCGAAGGAGATATTCAAGACCGAATTGATCATAGATCTTGCGTTTTTCGGGATCAGAAAGGACTTCGTAAGCCTGAGAAACCTCTACATGCCGTTAGCACTGCACTTGCCTTTCAATGAAATCGAATGCGAAAGACATAAACCTACCTTTGAACTTCTCTGCAGCTTTGGGGTTATCCTTGTTCTTGTCAGGATGCCATCTCAAAGCGGCCTTCTTGTAGGCCTTCTTGATGTCATCCTGGGAGGCATCAGGCTTGATGCCCAACGCGTCGTACAGCTTCGTTTCCGCAACCATGTTGCTGGATTAAATCGAGTATGAGGTTGAAAGGAGGAGTGTATACCAGCGGATGAATTGGAGTTGAAGTATGGAATCCAATCACAAAAGTCAGGATTGTCGACAAGCGCCAGCTTAAGAGCGTCACTGACAGGTGAGGCTGTGACGGGCGTCACCTACTCGAATGACGTAGAAGATTCCTTGTCTGTGATTGGCTGTGCAAAAGACGAACAGTAAAGAACAAAACAAAGGACGCTAAGAGAAGAAAAGTGTTGCGATGGTCATCCAGTGCAGTGTGTGCTGTACTTGAATGCGGGAGGATTAGGGAGGACTGCCGTGTCCGGTGGTGGTGACGTGAGAGGCCAGAGGGGTATCTGTGACCGTGACATCTATCGAAGCTTCTAGAAGGTTCTATCTCAGGGGGTATCAAACTGATGAAAATCTAAGTGACAAGATGGATTATGGCTAAATTAATTTACCTATATGCAGGATAGTCTATAGGAGGCTCTTTTAAATGGTGTTGGGGTACGCATGTTGTCTGGTCTGACGGTGATGGTTGCAGTGTTTCCCCGTGATGCTGGATGGCGGGGTGACGTATTAGTCAAGATTGGTGACGCTTGGACCAGTTGGATATCTTCCCCGCTCTCACCCAGCTTCACCGTTGCTAATTATGGGTCGCAAGAGGAGCCAAGTCGCCAAGTTCAAGGGGAGTGGAAATATTTGCCTGAGGCTGCTCATGAAAGGATCCATGGATGCTCACACATCCCAACCTGGATGCTATTGAAGTTTATCATGAGGTTACATCAGTAGCCTATATCCGGATATGTCATCAGGAAATTGCTTTCTATGAGTCTTTCAAATTGAAATGGCCGCTCTGTTCTCTCATCTACACGAATAATACTGAGAATGCGGATCAGAACAATTCCGATGCAGGTATATCCATCACCGAGTTCCGATATCATTTACGAACGGAGCGGAGGAGCGAGCCCGGGCAGCTCTTTCGCTACGAGAAACTGGTCTGGTTGATTTATTAGATCTATTTACACCTGAATATAACTATCCGATAGGTTATCATACCCAACAAACGAAGCAGAGGGGCAGGCTGCATATCCAAATCCGGATATCGTTGTCTCTCCATCAACCAGTGCTTGTCCTGGTTTCCGGATATGATAATCGCACCCTGGTAACTTCCGGAGACGGCATGTCCCAATGGATCGATCACCGAATCTCACGTTGATGTTTCGAGGCTCGAGAACATGTCCATCTTATTCTCGACGATCCTTGCCGTGACTCCAGAATCTGTTGCAATGAAATATTCTTGACCAGTCGAGCTGATCAGTCTTTGTCGTGCACAGCCGCACTAGCGCATTCCAGAATGGTGCAGGTGGTTCCTGAATGTCGAGGCTAAAAGGCCTGAAAAGCGACATTAACCCCAGACCATTCGCACCAGTGGCCAGGACCCAGGGCTAGCAACCTACGTGCAAAATGTGAAAGCAGCGTGTTCCGCGCCTGGGGATCTGGCCACAGAGTCGCAGAAGAAGCCTGAAGGTGAGTATAAGGCAGTTCCCATTGATCTAGTGTCGGTGGTTTGTGAGATATTCCAGTACAATTTGGCTGAGGCATGTGCAAAGGACGAGTGAGTGTTGATGCTCTTCTCTGTGGTGGCTGCCTCTTCTAGAGGAATTACAGGAAAATAAATGTCCTGCGATACATATCTGCTGACTTGCTTGATCAGAATAACAGCTACTGCTATCTGGAACAAGTCGAAGATTATGACAGCGACATAGGCTGCACCAACAGCCCGAATTTCTCTTGCCCTGACAGCTGCATGATTCGATTCTACACTAACGCGCATGAATACAACATCTCGGGAGGCTCCTCCAAGCAATTCAGCTACTACTATCTGGTCGGTGTCGGAGATCGATGGAACCGGAATTTTCAGCAGGGTTGGAACACGGTGCTTTAGTGTGAAGGATAAGACGAAGGAAATGATGCCAGTGCTTCTACTTCCGGCTTTCTATATCTGGTGAGGTGACCGACACTTTGACTGCTCCCACCGCTGTGTCGACGACTCCAACCTCAGTGGTCGCGTCTTCAAAGGCGGGAACTACGGGGATGACTTGCGCAGAATCATCATCACTATTAGCATTAACGACGACGACCTCCGCTGCAGCGGCCGCCGCAGCAAGCAGTTCCCATGCAAGTTCAACCGGATACGGGGTGTCTTCCACCGGATCACCCTTTGGAGAGCGCGGTAGCTGGGAAGTGGTGGATGAAGCTCTTCATTTTCTTTGTCCCAACAAAATTTCGCCGAATCTATAATGAAGCATCTTGTCTTTGGCATGTATTACAGACTATCGGTATAACATCGTGTACAGTACATGTAGTGATGATACCCCCACTCTCGAGTCTCAACGCATCTAACAAGACAAGATCTTGATTCAAGTATAGAAATACAGCCGACGGATCTCAGAGTCGCTAGAGCTGTGTTTTATCACGATTTTTCCTCTGCGGTCATACATTGGTAGAGCTTCATCCCGCGGGCGGATATACTCGGCGCCTCGGCTATGGTACTCCGGCGAGGCATAGAAGCTCACCCCGCCGAGATCACCGCCGAGGACCGGCCTGGGTACAGGACAGGACATACGAACTGTTGCAAAAATCACTCCTTCACCGGGTCCTTCATACAACACTCCCTCATTGTATGTGGGTATTTGTGTGTTTTTGGGACCCTACATTATAGCAATGGCTAGCAGCTTGCGGATTCTGGTGCCCGTCAAGAGGGTGATTGACTATGCGGTAAGTCTGATTCATCCGGAGATCCTCGCGGCGCATGTCTTGCATTTCCCCTCGACTTGACCTGTTGGCTACGTTCAGACTTGACGGAGCTGAAAATACTGGCATGAGGATTACTATACAGTTTTGCTATTGTCATTCTCTGCTACGATCCTTGCTCCTTTACCTCTTCCGAGTCGCGTTTCTGTATGCTCTCGACATGTGACTGGGACCGAGAACTGACACATCCCCCTGCGTTGATGTATTCTACAGATAAAACCCCGGATCAACAAAACCCAGACAGGCGTCGAGACTGCCGGCGTCAAGCATTCCCTGAACCCATTCGACGAGCTCTCTGTCGAAGAGGCCGTCCGCCTCCGGGAGCGCAAGGGACCGCTCAAAGTGGACAACATCCTGGCGCTGTCTGCTGGCGGTCCCAAATGTGCTGACACCCTCCGTACCGCCATGGCCATGGGCGCCGACCGGGCGCTGCATGTGGAGGTCCCCGAGTCTAGCGACGGTAGTGGGCCCGAGCCATTGACGATCGCGAAGCTGCTCAAGGCTGTCGTTCAGAAGGAGAACATCAACCTGGTCTTGCTAGGGAAACAGGCCATCGACGGCGACCAAGGTCAGACGGGCCAGATGCTCGCGGGCCTGCTGGGCTGGTCGCAGGCGACGCAGGCGAGCAAAGTCGAGGTCAAGGACGAGAGCGGTACGGTGGAGGTGACCCGCGAGGTGGATGGCGGTGTCGAGACGCTCAGGGCGAAGCTGCCCATGGTCATCACGACGGATCTGCGACTCAACGAGCCGCGCTATGCCAGTCTGCCCAATATCATGAAGGCGAAGAAGAAGCCGCTGGACAAGAAGACGCTGGCGGCCTTTGGTGTGGAGGACAAGAGACGGCTGAAGACGTTGAAGGTTACTGGTATGCTATACTACTCGTTGGGGCCATCGTTTCCCGTTCTTAATATCGAGCGCATAGAATCACTAACGCCGTTTTTGAACAGAACCGCCACCACGACAAGGTGGAGGCAAGGTCGAGGATGTCGACGGTATGATCGCGAAGCTGAAGGAGCTTGGCGCTCTATGATTCGGCCTGATCTCTCTACAGCACCCGAGAGGGTGAAAAGAAAAGAAAAACCTGCGATCTTTTTTTTTCCCCCTTTCATGGGAACAGTATGTACGAAAACACATGTTTTATATGTTCGAGCCGTAAAATGGACTCTAGACGTTCTAAACAACGGTGCCGTTTATGAATGCCGACGAATGTTCAACCTCCGTCTATCTGTTCTGAGCTCATTCCGGGGAAGAAGGGAAGACATCCGGTTGATTGCGGACCACTTGGTTAATTAACTCGAAAACTTCCCCCTAGTGTACGCTGGACTTTCTCATTATTATTATTTGTGATAGGAAGATGGAATAGAGCCCGCACCTGGGTGCCTAAGGTAATGGACTGAAATAGCATCTCGGTCCTTCAGGCTTCTTCAGGGTTGGTAAGAGCGGGATCGACCCAGTTAAGTCCCGACATTCCTATTAGAGATCCCTGACTTTGAGATCTGGGTCTCCGATTTGTTGGTTCAGTGGTAATAGTTATTTATTTATTACCTGTCAGAATAAATTTAAGAGTTAATAAGCCCTGAAGATGAGGCGCAGCAAACTACAGTCTCCCAGACCTCTTCAACTAAGCTAGGCTAAGCTTTGCTAGTCACAAGCTCCCTCGGGTATGCAGTGTCCTCCCGCTTCGATCAGCGCTCTTTTTCTTTGTCCTTTTTCTTTTTTTCCTATTATCATTTTTTAACCCCTTAAGCCTTCTAGTCAATGCATTGTTGAGAGACAGTTCTGATTTCTTATAGTGCCACTGTCCACAGAGGCCCCAGACGAGAGCAGAGTAGGTGCAGACTGCAAAGAGCTTTCAACCTTATATATACTCCGTACAGGATTATAAATGACTTCGTGAACAGGTCCTGACCGTGCAGTATAGTATGAGAGGAGATCGGTGCTAATTCTGCTCCTCGTACGTTCTTCCGGATTGTTGAGGTCGCCGAACTCTATACGTAGTACAGAATGAGGTGTCACAACTTCAACTTTTAGTCCACAGCTAGTGGCATGGTTAGGAATGAGAAAGAAATACCCCGTCGATGGACGTAACGCGAAAACAAGGAGTCCCCTGAAAGCAACTCTGCTACCAGTCAGTTGATATAATCGAGAATTTTGCGTGTGAAACAGGGTATTAGATTAGATTAGGTACTCAGGATCTTATGGTGGATCCAGTGTCTGGCTAGAAGGCCCGCCTGGACGGATCTTGTGGATAATCAAAATGCTTCGTCATTAAGTGAGCCGTGGATTTGTTGACTGGCAGCCATCGTCGATCGGATCGTCGGCTTCAGGCCCATCGGAGCCATCGACTGATAGGCAGTGGTAGGCCCTATCGAGGCCCCTCCTACGTCAGCCTCTCCGCAGCAGCAGCGGACGATGACATCGTCGCCGTCCAGGATGCAACTGACTCGACAAGGCCAGAACTTGTCACTTTGTCAGCCCACGGCGCCACGCGGACAGCACCTTCGCTGCCTCTTGGCCCTTCCGGCCAGGCCGTGCAGAATTCTTAATTTATTGTCGTGCCCTCCAGGGCTCACCTAATAAGAACCCAGCCCCAGATGGCTGAACCCGGGACTCTTCTCCCGATAAGATGCGCTGAACCACAGCTCTACCCAATTCAATTCCTCCAGGGGTTATCACACTTCCACCCATCGTCTGCCCCCTTCCATGTTCTGTGCATACTTCCATCTGGTCGTCTGCTGACCTGAACTGGGTTGCACTGTCCGAGGACCAGAGATAGAGCTTTGTCTATGACTCTATCCTCTACGGGTAAGCTGTTCCTTAATTCAGACGACTCGGTCTGCCGATCGTGAACTAATGCAGGATCCGCATTCTTCAGATCACATTCCCAGGAAGCCGGTTCGGGACACCCGACGTATGCGTGGTCGCTGCTTCCGTCACAGGCCGAATCTTTGAATTTTGTTTTTCTCTCTTATCTCTCTCCCGACAAGCAGCTGTTTTCTCCTACGGGAACATCCAAAGTTTGGGACGACTACCCGTGCGCTGCGTCATTCACTGTTGATTGGGGTTTACTCAGTCATCATGTCTCGGAATTCTTGGAAGGATTACTCCAAAAAGGGACTGGGAATTGGGAAGAAAGGGTTCGACAAAGCATGGCAAGCCCTCGATAAGCTGGGAGCGCCCGTCAACCGCCTGTCGAATCGTGTCGGGGCGGAGGCCTTCTGGCCGATGACCTTGGATAAGGAAAGCGACAAAGCAGCACGGATCCTCCGCAGCTTCTGCAAGGATGGCTTCTACGACCAGATCGATGCTGAGGTGGCAGCTGCAAAAGACAATGACGTTCCCGACGGCAAGAAGAAAATTGACCGTCCCGTGGGCAAGCAAAGAGTCCTCAAGAAGATCCCCGCTGAAGTTATCAGACAGGCTAAGGGGCTCGCCATCTTCACGACCATGCGAACAGGTCTCTGGGTCAGCGGAGCGGGCGGCAGTGGTATCTTGGTCGCGCGCATTCCTGAAACTGGTGAATGGAGCCCGCCCTCGGGCATCCTCCTACATACTGCGGGGGTGGGGTTCTTGGTTGGTGTCGATATCTATGACTGCGTCGTCGTAATCAACACCTACGAGGCCTTGGAGGGCTTCAAGAAGCTCCGTTGTACACTTGGCGGAGAGCTCAGCGCTGCCGCTGGCCCCGTCGGTATGGGTGGAATACTCGACTCCGAAGTCCACAAGCGACAGGCGCCAATCTGGACGTATCTGAAAAGCCGTGGGATCTATGCCGGTGTGCAGGTGGACGGCACAATTATCATCGAACGATGCGATGAGAACGAGCGGTTTTACGGAGAGAAATTATCAGCGCATGACATTCTAGCCGGCAAGGCCAAGAACCCTCCTCCGTCGATTCGAACCCTCATGCAGACCATCAAGGCTGCCCAGGGAGACAGAGATGTCGATGAGGCCCTGCTGCCGCCTCCAGGGGAGACTCCTGGCGATGCGACGATCGCCAACGAAGAGGAACAAGGCACGTTTGGCATTCCTGCTGCGGATGACCCTGATCCCTACGGTGTCAAAGCATTGGAGGAACAAGGCCTCTTCATTCGAGAGGCAGGAACACATGCTCGGCCAAATCGTGAGGTCTTTGAATTTCGTCCCAGCCCTTCGAGTCCCATCTATAGCGCTTTTGCCAGGCAAAGCGATTCCACGCGGAATAGCTGGCGAGCTAGCGTGCAAAGTTCCAAGAGCTGCACCAGTGTGGATAAGGGCACCCAGACGGAGGACCTGCCGATTCATGCCAGCGCTGCTGACATCTCGTCTCGGAGTGTCCGAGACGTTCCTGACCGTCCCGACCGTAATCCATGGGATATTCCTGACACGTCAGAGGGGCCCTTGGGCCACGATGATGGAGATGATGAGTACGAGCAAGGGGATTTTGAAATCCATGAAGCGAGCAATACGACCATCACCAATCCGGACAGTCCGAACAGCACAGTGGCAGTTCCGGTCGAGGATGGTTCTTCGCAGAATTCATCACCCACCTTTTCTCGTCCACGGCTGGTGACTATCAAACGCAACCCTCCCCCAGCTTTACCACCCCGAAATCCCGAGCGTAAACATGACTCTTTCTCTACTCAAAGCTCCATCCCACCTGCCTCTCCATCTCCCACCACCTCTGCGCACCCAGAGATCCGGAAGTCCAGCGAATCATTGCGCAGTGACCTGACTCCCAACGGTTTCACGGAGATCACCCCATCGAAGGTTGACGGTGCCGCTAATGGCACTCACACCCATTTTCATGACGATTTACACTCTGTGGAAAAGGATGAATTCCATTCGATACCCACTTCGCCTGTATCTGAGGAGAAACCAGTGCTTGAGACAGGAAATGAAGCCTATATCGTCTAGTCGGAAGAATTATGACCCTTTATGACCTTTTCACCATATGATGCCCCCTTTTGTCTTGTGTTTGTATGTTTTTGCTCCCTGCTGAGCATGCCACGATGGATTCTTTTTTCGGCTTTTCAATGTAGGATGGGATGGTATTTGTATTTACCTTTTTTTTTTTGTTTCATGGGAGAGTGATAGGATTTTAGCGGGCAGCTTCGGTTCAAGAGCCCAAACACATCATTGTATATTACATGTATGTATTCTTCATTTACGGTGTGATCATTCCTCGAGAAGAGGACATCATTTGAGCAATCAGCCATGCATAGTTAGCTTTGCATCCTCGCCTACCAACTGAAGTATGTACATACCTACTCCATGGCACCATCGATAATAATCACATCACGTGGGCTGGTGCCTGGTGCCGGCGGGTCGGGCAGTCGGCGCAGTCCCCTTAACTAAATTGATCGTCCAATAATCATCGTTCCTGGCCGCCGAATACGAGAGTAGTCTGAACTATCACCATCCAAGTCAAGAACAGCCTGGGCAGCTCCCTGGTTGGGCCATGTCTGCCTGCCATGGGCTTTCTTAATTTCTAACTCTTCGCCCTCGGATTTCTGCTGTCGTTGACCTTGAGATCGAACTGGATCGCTTAGTGCAAGGCAGCAGTTGGGGTTTCAGCCAGTTACGACCCGCTTGCTAGATCGACATCCAATACTTAACAAAATTGGTAGTTTCAGTGCTAACAGTCTCACAGGCACGACCTTTGTGCCGAAGTCTTTTAAAGCAACTGCATCCATCCTAATTTCTTTTCTCTTTTTCTTCCATTCTTCATTCTGCAGTCTTCAGTTGTCTGTCTTGCACCTAGTTAGGTACTGTCCTTTTCTGAGTCATGGCTCCGACAACCTTCAAGGGACTTGTGGTAGTCGCAAGTGGGACCTTCCCGGGGTATAAGCAAAGTGAGTTACAACCCAGCAGCATTCATTGGAGATCTTTGAATTTCTGGCATCCTCTGACCAATCATGTTAGCCGACTTGAAGAAAATTGTTGAGAACAACGGCGGTTCTTTCAACTCCAAAGTCTCGGATGAATGCACTCATTTGGTGTCTACTCAGAAAGAGGTTGATAATAATGGGACAAAAAGTCAGTGCGAAATCTATGTTAACTGCATGATATCTTCCCAGAGCAAAGTCTTCCGTTTAGTCCAGTTATTTTTTTTCTTTTCTGTGACCCTAAAAATTGCCTCTACTATGCCATCTCGTCGTCCTCGCTGACATGAGGGTCATTCTCGGCTAGACAAGCAAGCCGCAAAGCTGGACAGTTGTCACATCGTTTCCCTCGACTGGCTGCTAGATTCAGAAAAGGCCAAAAAACGACTTCCCGAAAAGAAATATCTTTTCAGCTCGACCAAGGACGCTTCTGGAAAGAATGATTTTGCTGATACCAAAAATGAGAATGGCTCGTCTAAGAAACGATCCCTCGCAGACAGCCTAGACAAGGATGAGAAACTTCCCAACAAGAAGCAAAGGGACGGACAGAAGGCCAAGTTCAAGGATTTGAAGGTGGACGTTGACGAAGTTTGCCAGCATCAGTATGGGGGTATGATGGGCGCACCGTCGATTTCAAACCATGAAGCTGACTGAACAATGTAGGATCACTCGAAGTCTATATCGACAGTTCAGGACTCATCTGGGATGCCGCTCTCAACCAGACCAATGCAGCCAACAACAACAACAAGTTCTACCGTATCCAGCTGCTTAAGAAGAAGTCTGCTGACGAATACAACACCTGGACTCGATGGGGCCGTGTGGGTGAATTTGGCCAGAGCGCCATGTTAGGGAATGGTACCTTGGACGTGGCCAAACGCCATTTCGAGAAGAAGTTCAGGGATAAAACAGGCCTTAGTTGGGCCGACCGGCTGGCTCCTCCAAAGACCGGCAAATACGCTTTCGTTGAACGTAATTACGAAGAATCAGACACGGAAGATGAGAAGGCCACAAAGAAGAAAGTCAAAAAGGAGACACAGGAGGAGGAACGCAAGCCTGTCGAGAGCACGCTCCCCGAACCAGTCCAGCAACTCATTGCCTTCATCTTCAACCAGCAGCACTTTTACAACACAATGGCTCAGATGTCGTACGATGCCAACAAGCTTCCTCTGGGGAAGTTGAGCAAGCGCACGCTGCAGACTGGCTTCCAGATCCTGAAGGATCTGTCTGAGCTGATTAACAATCAGTCTCTAGCGACGTCCAAGTACGGTAAATCGTATGCGGCGGCTACGGAGGAGCTCAGTAATCGATACTTTACCATTATTCCTCACGTTTTTGGGCGCAATCGGCCTCCCGTGATCAACACGCCGGACTTGATCAAGAAAGAGGTCGATTTACTAGAAAACCTGACGGACATGGAGATTGCCAACAGCATTGTCAAGGAGTCGAAGGATGATGAAATGGTCCATATTCTGGATCGACAGTTCCAGGGACTGGGAATGCGGGAAATGACTCCATGTAGGTGCCCGTTTCCATGGAGAGGAGTGCAATGCTAACAGAACCTTTTAGTGGATCACAAATCCACGGAATTCCAAGAACTGGAGAACTATCTAATGAAGTCGCATGGCTCCACTCACTATATGCGTTTTCAAGTGAGTACTATGTTACTTCCCGGCCGAGTCGTGATTGTTGACCGTTGCAGGTGCAAGATATCTTCCGCATCGAACGTGAGGGAGAAAATGAGCGTTTCTTGAAGTCGAAGTACGCAAATATCAAGAATAGCAACCGCCGACTGCTGTGGCACGGGTCTCGTAGCACCAATTTCGGAGGAATCCTGAGCCAGGGTCTACGCATTGCCCCTCCGGAGGCGCCTGTCAGCGGGTACATGTTTGGCAAGGGGGTGTACTTTGCCGATATCTCGAGCAAGTCGGCTGGCTACTGCTGGGCGTCAAATAGCGGAAAGATCGGACTGCTCCTGCTCTGCGATGTCGAACTGGGCGACCCCATGCTGGAACTCGAGCATGGCAACTACAACGCCGGTGACGATGCCAAAGCTAAAGGTTGTCTGGCGACGCTTGGTCTGGGCGCGACTGCACCGCAGCGCTGGAAAGATGCGAGCTGTGTGCATCCGAACCTGAAGGGGGTGCTGATGCCTGACACGTCTGTTCCTCCGGGGCCGTCGGGAAAGGGCGCGTCGCTACTGTATAATGAGTACATTGTCTACGATGTGGCTCAGATCCGCCAGAGGTATCTGTTGAAGGTACATATGTACTGAGGTGACGGTTGTTGGTATCGGGACGGCGAATGGAGTCTAGGATCGAGGATTGCAACTGGTTTGATTTCGGGAGTTCCTTCTGTGATTTCTGTTCTAGTTTCGTACTGTCTGATATTGTACAACATCTGGCACAAATGTAGTCCTCTCGCTATTACCTAATTGCCAAGTGATTTCACTTCAACCAGTCGGTATGTACAGTACATACGTACCCAAACGAAAACCGACATCTGACCTTAATTCTAATCATTGTGATTCCAAAGTAATCTCGATCACGCGATATCTTTATTTGTCTAGTAGTGAACCTTTCGACAGCATCTGCTAGCACCTTTCAATGCATTCAGTGAAGCTGTTAGAAATAATAGACACGGAAGAATTTTCGTGTTCATAATGTACCAATAAATAAGTCTGCCATTCTCGTATGGAGGTACGTAATTAGCAAGGTTCGAATCGAGTAGGGAACAAACAAACGCGTCTAGATTCTGTTTTTTTCCTGTCAATTAACTGTTGTTTGTTAGTTAACCTCTGCTTTCCAAAGTTCAGTCGTATATATGTCATGTGGTGCAGTAGATAGGTATTCGGTAATTAGCGAGCCAAGTGGATTGGATTGAATTGATGGGCTCACTCAGGCTGGTTGATTGATGGTAATGACGCCTAGAATTAATTAATGATGCTAGCTGTGCTGTGCTGTGCTGTGCTGTGCTGTTTAAACTCTGATATGTAATGTATGTACCTGTATCTTATGTATGTATGTACCCGCATAATGGGCTGAGTTGGGCTGATAGCAGCAAGAAGAACAAATGTTCATTGTCAATCAACAGCATGAATTTGTATATATTACTTTTTTTTTCTGCATTTGTTAGTTACATCTCTCCTGTTTAATGGGGGAGTTAGGTTTGGAACATCCTGCATTGCATTATGCAGAGATGTGTACATAGACAGGTCAGGTCATCTTGATCAGGTAATGGATTCATTATCATCATCCTTTTTTTTCTTCAGAGCGAGCTGCACTTCGTTTGTTATGGCTGTGCTGCATCAGCTCGGTCAGCCCTATCTCTATCTGTAGACCTCACGAGGCTAGGTTCGATATCAAAACATCAAAATTCCCAAAAACAGAGACAACAACGCGCTCGCCTTCCCCCCTTCCCCCCCACAAAAAAAAGTAAAATAAAATAAAACAGCCTCTGATAAGGGGTGTCCTCCCTCCCGGAGCACCCCCACAAAATTTGGTTGTTAGGAAAAGATGGGTTCTCTTTGTTTTGGAACCAGAGGGATTCGAACCTGGGTGTCTGCATCCCTTTTGGGACTTTTTTGCAGGTGCAGTCCTAATCACTACACCGCAGCCCCAGGTTCTTGTTGACTAGTAGAGAGAATAGTTGGATTATATGTGCCAGGAGTGAAGGGTGAGAAGCAGTTGGTCAGGTGACCGAGACACAGTCAGCTGGAGTCTGCCCTACCTTAGGTAACGTGATGACCTCCCCAATTGTCCTCAAATTAATATTTACTATCTACCTAGGTATGTTGTACATGAGACGGGACTTTTGAGCTTATAACTGTACATACATGGTGTTTTTCGAATTTAGAGAGATGCACCTAAGTAAGCTTTGCCTGAATTAATTCATTGATTTTCCTGATTTGGCAATTTGTTCTAATTAACCTTAGTTTCCCACTGAAGGCACGCATCTTACCTCTGTTGTCGGTCGCCCTGATAATAGATCCCTCTTATTGATTGAGAGAGGTCACACTCGTACGGAGTACTCCAGATGGGTCACACAGTGATGCTGATGGATTGTATTGCTCTTGCATACTTTTTTCGCACCTGTGAGGCATTTTATGCTGTGATAGTGATTGATCAGTAAAAACAGTAATGTCAGCCTCAGCCATATTTTCCTACTGTACTGTACATAGAGCTTTGTCAGATCACTGTATGTCGTTCGTTCCTACATAGAGATCATAGATCACCCCACCACAGCCTCATGCGCTGTTAATAGCAGTCTGATTGGTGCTGGCTTGTCAATCCAGCTGCGTCATTTTCCTCTGCAGCTGAGCTTGGTTATGTACGCTTGTCATCAGTTCGCGACAGAGGAAATCTTGGTCTCTTTGGGTGGGATATACCCATCTGATCAGCTCCAGATTGGGACGGAGGACAGGGCAGTCAGCAAGCTTCCCGTTTGGTCATTTTTTTAACTCTTTCCTTTGTTACGATAATCGCGCTTGCAGCTTGCTTAATTCGCGCAGGGCTGTGTACATACGTATACGAGCCCTCTAGGGCTAACTCCCGCTGTTACCAAATCGGGTAAACCGGGGGAATGCCGTCTGTATCACTTCTCCCCTGACTTCGTTATATATCCCTCAATTCGCCCTGTCACAATTCAAATTGCTCTCACAGATGTTGGCTTATCTTTATCTGGTGCGGTGGCCTTTGCAATGCATTCTCTCACGTGTTCTATTGTCTCTGCTAGCCTGGCAGCTGCGGTGTCGGCGCTGCACCTCCCCCCCACTCCCTCACGTCCCACGTGACCAAGGGTGTGACCATATCAAACAAAGAGGATGTAGATTGTGTCTTCAGGTAGTCATCTGGGTGAACTGACCGGTTCTCGGCCAGGGATTTGTGAAACCACAAAAGGGGTCAAATTCTATGCTGGCTATGTGCATCTTCCCAACAATACCCTGGCCGACGTCAACGTCAACCAGCGGTATCCCATCAATACCTTCTTCTGGTTCTTCGTGCGCCGCTGTCGATCTGGCTGAATGGCGGCCCGGGCGCGTCCTCCATGATGGGCGTATTCCAGGAAAACGGGCCCTGTCGGGTCAATCCGGACTCGAATTCGACCTCTCTGAATCCGTTCTCCTGAACAACTACGCCAACTCTTGTATATCGACCAGCCATGGCGTGCCCACGAATGGCATTTACGACAGGCGTCCGAACAATTCGTGACTGGTTTCCCCGATGGAAGAATCCCCACGCAGAACAACACTTTCTACCTCGGCACGTTTCCGAGCCTGGACGTTCAAAACACCGCCAACGGCACCGAGAATGCTGCCCGATCTTTCTCGGAGTTTGCCCAGATCTGGTTCACCGAGTTTCCCCAGTACAAGCCCGAGGATGACCGCGTCAGAATCTGGACGGAGTCCTCTCGAACATAGACATCGCGATGGGGAAGATTTCGACGGTCCAGAATACCTTTTACAGCACGGAAGGTCCGTCTTCAACGTCTCAGATCAAGAACGACGTTCCTCCGATGCCGTCTCCGACGTGCTATATCTTGAATCTGGGATCCAGCTGCACTGACGAGCAGGCGCAGAGCGTCGAGAATGGCTCTGCGCTGATAACGGGACTATTTCGTGGTGGATGAGAACTCGCGAGATCTCTTCCCTTGGCTCCAACGTTTGGACTCATTTCATTCAGCTATGATATTGTTTGATTATTTGAAGGCACATACGTTGCATATACATACATGCTCGTCGTTTCTTTCCTCAACCTGTATAGACGTCTATTATGGAAAACTACGACTACGACACTTTTCATGAAAGAAGCCCAGGAGGCGAATTGCATTTTTACACCCTCCTCGATACGTTCCATCTGAAGAAGTCTTCTTCTTTTCTCCTCTAGGACACGCAATAATGTGGGATTAGAGGTGCACCTATATATATATAGGTATACATAGATAGAAATATATATAATATGAGGTACAGCATATACATGAGTGAGAACTCCTCTTTCCCCATTATTTGTCATTGTTTCCATGAATTATATCTATCTATCTATCTATCCATTAATTGAGATTATCGTATTGGATTATCGATGCAATGGAGCCAGACAGCCACCCTTTTCTTCTATTTTTTTTGTTCATTTCAATTCACTTTTAGTACTCGAATTCTATACAGCAGGCAGAATAGAAACAAAACAAGGGAAATACATGAGCATATACATGTGTATGTATATATGCATGCATGAAGATGGAACGACAGACAAACAAACAGAAGACATGGACAGAGAATCTAGAAAATAACAACAAGAACAACAATATGAGAAGAAATGCAAACGATATCAAACATCCACCCCAGAAAATACACATCTACTAGTGCAAACTTTTGCAATGGAAAATCACCGATTCTAGTTGACAGTACCTGTGATATCCACAAGTTCAATCAATCAAATCAATCGAATCAAGGCTTTCACGGCTTCTGCAGCTGCTCCTTCCGGAAAAACAAGAAGCAGAGGACATTGACGGAGAGCATGAAGAGGAGGCAGACCCAAAAGTCGGCCTTGCCCAGGCCCCGCAACACGCCGGCCGAGAAGTCGGGGAAGACGTCTCCAGGACCGAGCTTGTCGGGTGCCGTGGCGCGTGCCAGGATCGTTCCGATCGAACCGATGACTTGTGCGGCGAGGAGGGTGAAGGCGATGTGGAAGCGGGTGAGGGTGTTGAGGAGGATCATGCCGAAGCCTGTTTGAAGGACAGTCAGTATGAGGGGAACTCTTCAATCGATGGTCCTTATCACAGCTATGTTCTCAAGGTGCACTTACCAACTCCCTGCAGGGTATCCAGAACTCCGAGCCACAGCCACAGCCCCCTGCCGACTAGGGCACTGGCAACTGGAGTGCCAGCCCATGGAACATAGGATCCAATATTCGACGTCGACCAGAGCATCTGGCACCATCTGGGAGTGCCCAGGCCAATGGCAAATATTGGAACGAACCATGCATGCCGTTTGGAAAGCACACAGAAGATCCACAGACCAATAGCCCAAACCACGATGAAGAAAATAAGAACCATAATCGTGATCTGCCATGCTTGGGCGTGCTTGCTGGACCACAGATAGAGCCAGTTGCGGCCGTATGGCGCCGAGAGCCAGTAGTTCTGGATGAACACAGAGTAGAAGAACCACTACATATAACTGTTAGCTCTTGACTGTTTGAACTGAAAGACGATAAGAGGGTTACTTCAGACATACCAGAATGACCTTCCGGCGGAACAAGGTCCGATAGAACGCTGGCATCTTACCAGGCGCTTGGCGATAGTAGTCAGGGAGACCGAAGAAGAGGATCGCTGCGACTGCCCACAGCAGTGCCGCAATGCCCAGTCCAACGCCGAGCAGCAAGTGCGGATTAGAATCTGCTAGACTGGTGTTCGTGGAGCCGGCCTGCGTGGCTGCTGCGATAGAGGTTCCCCAGTACCATAGGAAAGTCACGTATATCTGCTGGGACCCCTGGACGACGCACGCCCGGTAGACCCAGGACGTGACAGGTGCACTGCCTTCGTCTCCGAAATTGAGGGCAAAGAAGATAGAGCCACTCGAGGATGCAAACGCATAAAAGCCTGTAGCAACATTTTGCATCCATTCCCTCCCAACAGAGGGTTTGACTAGGGAAGAAAAGCCGACAAAGAGAAACGCGGATCCATAGAACTGTTGTTCTGTTAGCTTATATGCAATAAGGGAGGGGGAGCTTAAAATCGGCAAAAGCGTACCAGAAACGGAATGGACAAGACGAATATGGATTTGAAACAGCGGAAAATCGTCCACCATACGATCGACGAAACGAGGTAGATGGTGGCTACAATGTACAACTTCTTGGCAGGCTCGCCAACCTCTCCGTTCAGGAGGGTGATTTGATAGGAGTTGGCGGCAATGATTTGACCCTGGAGAAGGTTAGTATGTGATAACCAGGTGTCTCCTTTCTTTGGCCTGCACTTACAAAGGAGAGTATGATTGAGTACAATGGCCAGTCGCCAATTCTGTACAGCAAAAACCGCCTCAGGCCCGACGGGGGAACATAGTCTTTCGGAAGGAGGAATTCCTCAGGGGTTTTCTCCTCCTCGACTGGTGTCGAAACTCGAGACGGGGAAGGGGCCCGACTGCTGGAAAACATTTTGCCCCGGAAGATCGACGACGCCGGAGTACTACTACCCGCAGGTGATCGGCCCAGCTTCACCTCTCGATATCTGTTGAACCAGTCCTTTTCGCTTTTTGATAGGTATTCTTCGATGCATAGCTGGTCCTCTGAATTCTTGCCGTTGAGATTTGCCAGCTTTCTCTCAAAGTTTTTGGCGTATTCGTTCGTTGAATCGGTGAAGAAAGGGTTGACTTTTTGCAGATTATAGTCCTGTTTCTCTCCCACGAGATTCTCAACACTCAGAAGACTCAGATGAGATGAGTCTCGATGACGAGTAGACAAAGGAGGATGTAGTAAGGGATCTTCAAAACTGGCGCCCGTAGGTGTGGCCATCCCAGAAGATGATGGATTTGGAGTGTTCACGCCCGAGGTGGGCATGAACGGAGAGCCAGGTCGAACAGGTGATAAGTCTGGGCCTTCTCCCGAGTCATATACACTAGGAGGTGTTGTTCTGCCTGGGCCTCTACGACTAATCTGTTGATCGCCATAAGCAGAGGAAACGTTCTCGTCATCAGATGACTCCTCAGTCGATTGCGAGTTTGCTCCCCTGCTCAGACGGTTCCTCGTATGGCCAGGCCCTTTGCGACTTCCAAAATGGCGTGAAATATCTAGGTGGGTGCTATCGTCTTGAGACGACGTCTCGGTTCCTCCGCTCGTCTGCTGGCTTGAACGACGATGCATAACCAGACTCAAAGGCGGAGTCCGAGAAATACGGTGGCCCTGTCGAGCATACTTCTTGTGCTTCTCTATCGCCGTAGATTGTAGAGTCTCAAGATCTTCCACCCACTGTGCAACAGGGAAACGCTGCTTCCCCGACCGAGCACGCATGATGGCCCGCACAGACGGTTTAGAGCTAAGAGCCTCGTGAATTGCGAGTTTAAATTGATGAATCAGATGCTTTGTTGTCATGGATTCACTAGATTTGTCAGTATGATAAAGCCAGATGAGGGGAATGGAGAGGTTCTTACATGGTATACCACCAACCAGGCATCTGTCCCAAACCGCCCACGCTGCAAAGGTGTTAGACACTCTCGATCATGAGGACATGCGCTTCCTTTGAATACTTACCGAGATCCAACTCCAAGAGCGCCTTTGCGGCCAAACTCCACTGCGACGAGACCAAATGGCTCATCGCGTGATGGAATTAATGCGAACTCCGCGCCACTGAAGATATATGGCGGTAATGCAGTAAACTCAGGCCTCGAGAACACGCGCCCAGGAAACAATTCCATCAACCTCTGGAGCTTGATGGCTGCAAATTTTCCATAGAGATCAATCACCGGGCCCACGCATATTAGTTGAGTGTTTGGGTAGTTTTCCAAGATAGAAGGGAAGACATCTGCAATGAGATCAATCCCTTTCTGCATTGACCAACGGCCAACGAAGACGAAGAGCTCAGCATTTGGATTTTGTTCCAATCCAGCCCATTCTTGAGCCTGCCGTTTCAGCTCTGCCCTCCGTGCTTCGAATTCTTCGTCAACTTGAGCATCTTCAATTTTCTCCCCCCTCTTCCACTCCCCAGTGTCAGCTGGATCCGGGTTGGGCAGGGATCCTATCTCTTTCAAGCCCCAGAAGATGGGATACCTTGCCCATGATCTCTTCCCATATTTCTTAGATACTCCCACAGCCCCAAAGCCGTTTTGATGAATGTGCAGGTAGCTCGCCCCAGCATGAAGCAGGTTGAACACGTCGCCAAATTGAACGTACTTCTTCACAATGGCTGGGTCGAGGTTAAAGACGGCACATACTTCTCGGAATTCTCTGGGTGTTCTCATAGGCCAAAGTCCCTGGAACTCGGCATTATGGAGAGACAAGCAGCATGGTATTGTCCTAGGAAGCAAGTGCAGAGGTGCTAATGCTCCATGGTAGTCATTAATGTGATACAGATCAACTGGGAATCTCTTTAGCGCCTCTGCAATGCAGGAATTCCAAGCAGAATAATAAATAGCAGAGTCAAGATCATCCATCCTAGCAGGGTATGGTTCAGACTTTGATTGCGCCCTGAAGACGGGGGCATCAAGAAGAACATAAGTAATGTTGCGCAGGACATGATACTGAACCTCAACTTGGAAGGTCTGCCCAAGGATGGTGACCTGCATTGGCTCTGCTTTCTGATCAACAGGGTAGTCAACGCCCCCAACGCAAGGCACAACCCAAATCAGATTTTGGTGGCCCAGATGCTTCCCCATTAACTGTGCCATCACACCTAGACCGCCTATTTTGATCTTGATTCCCCAGTCTTCAATATCATATTCCATGGTTGCAATAAGAACGGTCCTCCGCTTGTCGCCGGCATCAACATTGAGCGCCTGTCTGCTGGCAGAAGCCACCGGACGGCGGTTCCAGAGTTTGCTCAAAATTCCACCCGGGGCTGATTCAGCTTCGTCGCCAATATTCGCCCAAGGAGATTTTTCCATGAATGGAAGGCTCAGGAAAGATTTCCGTTCTGACACGCCAACCTTGTTGAACTTGACCTGGTAGAAAGCCCTGAGGTAGATCCATACGGATGCTATGGCGGTAAGCAGTGGAATCACACCGAGTAAAACAAAAAGTGCGATCTGAACCTTCTGGGATCCTTGAGGAATCATGAAGATTTGCAGATTCCCGTCATCCATAGCGAGTTTCCAGGACAGAAATGGCCATGGAGGTGGATTAGTGACGTTGACGAAATTAGTGAGCAACGTTATTGGAGGGATACGATCCAAGATCCCATCTCCATCAATATCTCCAAACACTTGAGTCTGATCGGGTTGGCCGTCAGGATCCATCCCCCAGGCATTGAGTGCAATCTGAGAAGGCCACTCTGTCATGAAGTTGTATTCCCACTTTCCAGTGATATTGCTTAGGGTCATTTGACTTGGGTAACCCGAATCATATCCAAACTGGTTGAACTCGCCTTGAACCCAGAAATGAGGGTATCGACGTGGGGGGTGGTAATCCCAAGCAAGATCACCATGCTGGTAATGATCACTGCTCCCCGTGATCTTACTCCAGTATTGGACCATGATATGTTCACCCTCCCATGCTTGTGCCTTTGTTCCGGTCCAATTCTTCGGAGGAATAGATGTATTTCCCCCTGTATATGGCATCCAATCACTATATGAAGAACCAAAATCAAGAGTGTAACGCCACATGTCCGCCCCTGCAGCTTTATGAGAAACCCAGAGAGTTCCATTATTCGAGTCATCCTTGTAGAGGAGCGTTCTGCTGTAGTTGGCCTGCTTTGGCCACACCATCGGGTTGTCCATCGAACCTATGCGGAAGATGAAATGATCGACAGACTGCGACACCAGTTAGATCATATAGAGAATCAGCATTTTGGGAACTGGCGTTCAGGGTACTTACATTTGTTGTACGATTCCCAGCTTTGTTAGTCACATTATTCACAATCACTTCATGGACACCATGAAACACATTTGTCAGCTCGATGGAGTAGTTATACACGCTTGAGAATGCCCCCGACCAAGTGGCCGTCTGTGTCTCTGGAATCACGCCACATGAGACGGTGCTTTTGTCAAACTGGGCCGTCTGGTTATAGAGCGCGGTTGAAGATACTGAGAGCGCGTTTGTTATACTATCACAGTCCATCTCCTCGGAGAATTGAAAACTGATTGGAACTCGTTCCCCTGAGGTGACTGTCGAAAGGATGCGCGCATCGTGGCCAGGGGTGAATCCCGTAATGAACGGTGACGGAGCAACGAATTTGTCCTTCGGAACAAATGCCTTGAATCCCCATGCAGGAATTGTCATGTTGGAAAGGCAGCCATTCCAGTTCGTGGATCCTTCGAGCCTAGATATATTCGAATGTAATGAGCATCCTGTATTCCTGATTCCTAGTTTGGGGACGGGGAGGCCTACCCTAATTTGTGTGAACTCTTCTCCAAGGTGTACTCCTCGAATGGAGGAAGGAGATTTTTCACAGTAGTTCCCTCATCGAATGGAGAGACCAGTGCCTCTTTCTCGTCAGAGCAGTTGAACTGGTAATTGATTGTACGGTTGTCGTTCTGGTAAACCAGCCAGACACTCTGGTTGCCTTGCCCAATACCTGTGAAGTCTTGGACACCCTCAAAACGGGCTCGGTAGGTACTCCACATCCCAGTTTCGGTTGGAGTGCCATTGCTCCCGGGGAGGTAGATATCATATGTCTTGTTGGAGAGTTGCCCAAAATAGTAACCATCATTGAGCACTGGATAATTTTGACGTATTTCAAACATTGTCTTAACCAGGCCGCGGATTGGATGAGTCGGATCACGGTGATCGAGGCTGACCCAGTCATCCTCGCAGCCATACAGTGCACTATCGACGGGGAAGTCATAATATTTCACCGAGCCTACTTTGTAGCAGCCATGCAACTGCCATGCAAGGGCAGAAGACATGGGAGAACGACCGTAGACTGTTACCGTTAGCAGAGCTTAATATTTCCTAGGACGTTGCCAGTCTTACCGTAATTGGCATTTGTATTTTCCAGCACATAGAATGCTTGCTCCTCACCCCAGGTAAGAATTGGGACACCCGGAAACACAAACGAGATAACATAAAGTGCCAGTACTTGTTTCTCTGTTCCATTCCTTATTGATGGCCAGCGGAAGACATCTTGATTGGAAGTGCCATAAAGGTGTCTTGGATCAAATTTGCCGGTATTTGCATTGACCATGTCATTGGTCTGCAAAAGACCATTCCATAGGTCAACGAAACGTGTGGGAGGATCTCCCTCCGCTTCGAAGGTACCGTCCATGCTGTGAACTGTCTGAGCCAACGGATCCTTTTTGTTTTGCCTCTGCCAAATATGTGGAGATTACTTACCCAAGGAATCTTGTTAGAGATCTGTATACCGTATAATGGAACGCAGCCGCATCCAGAGCCGCTTTTTCAGGCGGCCTTAAGTGAAGACCAGGAACCGTAGCATTTGTCATAGTCACAGCTTCGGTTATGTTTGTAACGGTCTGATTTGTCTGCTGACCGCGGCCAATGTAGAGGGCGCCGAAGGAGTTTCCAGACACGATCTCACCGGGAATATAGAAATTATTTTTCCCGAAGCGACGGGCGCATTGGCGAATGTAATCAGACCACTCTCCCTGCGCGTCTAGTGTGACTTGTATGGCCTTATCGATACGGAAGCCATCAATGTCCAGCATAGCTATCGTGATGCATGAGAAGTGCTCGATCTTACGTCTCACATCTGGTCGCCATTCCCTGAGACGGTCCTGCACGAATGCGAATTTGGTGATCTGACGCTCCCATTCTGTATAATTGCCGAAGGAGGCAACCTCTCCATACTACGGGGGTCAGTAAAAGAGCATAGAAGCAATCTGGGGAAGAGAAATTATTCACCTGGTCGAATTCACTATCGCGACACCCGCTGACGAGTGTGGTCTGCGTCAAGCCATTTCCAAGGTCATCCCAGAACCGAGGGTATTGCCATGGGCATTCGTCGCGCCACTCATTCCCGGGCTGGAAGTCGTGGTAGCGGCGCTCATACTTCCACACATAGTTGTACTCATAGGGATTGAGAGGAGCAGAAGTGTTCAGGAAGCCTTCAAACCCAATAAGGTCGCCCAACCTATGGAGACATTAGATTCTGTCGCGCCCAAAAACGGGTATGTTCAAGAACACTCACGTAGCCATGGTGTTTTCGAAGATGATATACATCCCACGTCGATGTGCCTCGGAGATCATCGTGCGCCAATCATCAATGGTTCCAAAGTGGTGGTCTAGAAGTGTCAGATCCAGAGGAGAATAGCCATCTGAACCCCACGGCTCATTGATGTGTGGCATGCCCGCAAAGTAGATTCCCTGATGCCTCATCAGCACCGCAAATCTAGCGGAGAGAGAGACGAAGCTCGTCCTCACCTTAATCCCCATGCCTTGTAGATAGTCAAAGCTATCCATCAGACCTAGCACATCACCCCCATGTCTGAATTGGGTTTGCATAATATCATGCTCCCATTGCGTCCCGTTCGCATCATCATTTGTCGGATCCCCATTGACGAATCTGTCGAGGAATATCGTATAGAAGGGGAAACGCCAATTGTCGGGGGATGGATAGTAGGTGTGATTCGGCCACTCTCCCCAATAATCCAGCGGATTCGTTGCGGTTTGATTCTGATTGAGGTTGAAGTCGACCTGGTCAGGATCATATGGGAGGGCAGAGACCGCTGGGAGGGTCAGCAGGAGGGGAATCCATGTCACCATAGCATCGAGGAGTCTCATCTCTCTCTCTCTCTTTCTCTCTTTCCCCGTCTTTTCGGTAAGCAGACGTGACAAACCAGGAGAAGAGGAAACGGAAAAGGAAACGGAAGAGGAAGCTACCGTTCAAGAGACCGTGAAAGAGAAACCAACTGGACCTTCCGTGACTACCGGGATACCTTCAGAGCCTGACCTTTGTTCTTCCACCCCAAAGGGGGAGGAATAGGTTGCGGATGGAAAGCTTTTTCAGACAGATAGTATCCCACGAACCTGATACAGAAGCAGCGTTGAGTTTATCGAACCAAAGGAAGACTGCGTTGTACCAGGTAAGTATACGGTAGATGGAGGAAAGCCTGGTCCCAAAGACAAGGGAAGAGGCCACGCGAGTCGTCACTCATCTTGATAGAGAAAAAAGTGTGAGCGCCAGGAACATGGGCAATTGCATGCTGCTTCCAGCCCCACAGTCAATCAGTCAGTATACAAAGCTGGGGCCAGACTGCGTTAGGTAATCGAAGGACGTGTCCGCCATCTGATAGCTCCGCAGTCGGCTGCTCTGCCCGAACGCCATGGTTTGTCAGTGCTAAGAATACGGGATAGGCGAGTCCCGGAGGGCTGGAAAGGTCGTGGTGACATGGCTCAGCCAATGCAGGTTGACAGATGAGCATCGCGATAGCATAAGTCTGTGGGGGTATGAGGTGGGCTTTCTCTGCATTTTGGTTGGCCTACATCCTCCAGAACGTTCGACAGATACTGCAAAGCCAAGTTCTCGATGATTGATTCCGAAGTTGCGGCTCATCAAACTGCGTCATAAGTGGGTCTACAAGTGGGCAAGCCCCATACAGCTCTCAAAATAAACATTACTAAAGGTAACCATCACTTAAAAGAAAAAGAAACTTAAGAAAAGTTGGAGATAAAGCCGCCACATGTCAGGGGAAAATGCCCAAAGTAAACAAGACCTAAGAAAAGAGAAAAAACAAACCAAAAAAGAGTGGTTAATGGAAGAAAAGTCAAGAGATTCCAAATCGAACCTTGGAAATTACAAGGCAAGTCGCGTCGATATTGCCACGATTGGCCCCAATCGAAGATCACAGATACGTACCTGATGATAGATACGCATCCAGACCGGTTGATATACGACATCAGTTAGGTAGTCGCCTCTGCAATGGACAGGTAAGGTTTCGTTATTCCAGCGATTTACAGTATATTGCAGCGATATGCAACTCGACAGTCTGGAGGCAGCATCTCGAGCAATGGATACGCGATCGTCAGCCACCATGTGCTGCCTGCATTGCAGATAATGCGCGGTGCCTACGCATGGCCCGTTGTGCCCAATGGTTCTTGCACGCAGTAAAAGAATGCTGCAGCTTGTGGCAAGCTTTGCCATCCCATTACGATTCCAGATTGTGTTCGCATCCGTGCCCACGTAGCTAACTTATAACGTCGAAGCTTGCAATGCTCATTCATTGCTGCGTCAACTGGAGTATGTGGGGTTGAGGGATTATTATTTTCAGGTCATTGGAGGTGTTTCTTGGTGTCCCTTTCTGGGACGCGGGAACTCCGGCGGTGCAAAGAAAGTAACGGCATCAACATGGTAGGCTCGGAACGACATCCGGAAGACCGGTAACTGGTATCTGCGAGCCATTCTCAGTCTGCGAGCCTCTGGGTAAGCAGAGAGGTCCCGGGGGTTCGTGAACTGTGTGGGAGCATGGATAAGATGTTAGAGTTGAGTTGGCTTGGCCTGGGCCGTCACCCGCTGCAGACCGGAGCAAGTGCCATGGCTAGGCTTCGGCAGGCTGGCCATTCCTCAACTGGGTTCAGTGGAGGAGGTTAGGTTCGAGAGCTCTCGAGATGCAACGAGTCCCACTAGTTCGACGTGTCAATCGGGCCGAAGCGATAGGCGAGCCAGCCCTGCGCGTGGAGATAAGAAAAAACAATACCTTCCCTCTGATTGGCCGTTGGTGGCAGGACTGCAGTTGCCATTTTTAACTCCATCTCTGTCTGGTCCCTGGCGAGTGAGCACCTGCCTCGTAGGTACGCAGGTACCCGCCCAAGCTTAGACAGCCCACCGCCGATCGGCCCAGGAACGACAAGATTTTATCCGAAGTTCACCACCTGCGACAGCCATTTCGTCAAAGGTCGTTTACCTTGTCCAGTCATCCTTCGGCCCTTGAGCGAGCTGGGGACCAGATCCATCAGTCTGCGCCACTGCGTCATCGCATCCCTCCGTTGCATCTTAGCGCCTCGGCATTCGAATAGCTTCTGATACCGCCCGCAATATTGCCTGCATTATGTGCAGGCGGTGACTAGGATCTGAGCAAGGTTCAATCGTTCTACAAGCTGAGAGTGCGATGACGGTGGAGATGATTACTTGTGATTGCCTCTCCCCAGACACCATCGGTGTTGCAATTACTAAACAGGGACTGTCGCACAGCGTATGCCAATTATTCAATCCTTTTTTTTTTCCCCCTGAACCCGTTCTCTGAAGCTCTCGAGCTCTTCAAAGCACTAGCTTTCATCTCACTTCCTCGCTGCGTCCTGCTTTCCATACTGCAGAGCTGTATGTGCGTGGGGCAGATTGATCAGTATCTTTGGCCGGACCTCCATTCCGCTGAAAAGGTTTTAACCCGAAGAAAAGGAGAGAAAACTCCATGACTAAACTGCACGCAAGTGGGTCTGCGATATGATGTTTGGCGCTTTCATTGCACCCCAATCCATTCTGGCTCGCCGCTCGTACCATGCAGATATTTGTTGCAGGAAACTTTACACCTTCCTGTGCTGGGAGCATGTGGTGTCTCCTCGATCGCTCATTCGGGATATGACCTTGATATAACCAGGCATTATGCAAACTACAGGTACTACTTATTTTTACGATGATAGCGCCTCGCGTGTAATTCCCTTCGCAGTTGGGGGCAATGTTCTAGTGAAACATGCGTGCAGCAGAGTGGACTCGATCTTACGTCTGAACACTTTGCATTGGTGGGCCGGCTCGCTTCTCGATACCAGAAGTACTAGATTAGGATCCGCGCACAGGGCAACCTTGATCTGGATCCCGAACTGATCAGCTCAGCAGCCTCAGCTTATCTTGTCGGTCCATTGTTGCCATGTATTATTATAATACCACATAGCGTTTGTCAATCACCCATATCCATTGTTTGCTGGTCCAGGAGATCCCGATGGAAAGAGCGGTAGAATTCGACATGGAAAATCGATGAGTGACAGAATTTTCCAGATCTGATAGAGGATATCTCACATTAATATCTCACATTAGCCTAAACTGGGACTCCTCACCGGCAAGGATGATCGTATGCACAAGAGCGGCAGTGAATTCGCGATGATAATGGACACTGCGATTGAAGAATCTGAGTAATTCCTGTTTCAGACTTCTGTAAATTGTTCTCTGAACTAGTTCTTCAATCCGTGAAGTTCAAGAAGCCCTGACAGGCGGACAATGGCCTCCATGGCACCCCCTTGGAAGACAATAATTCTGACAGTCTTCTTCGCATCCTGCGCGCTGCCTCGTCTCACGCAGGCCGCGACAAGTGAAGAATGGAGGTCGCGATCCATCTATCAAATCGTGACTGACCGCTTCGCCCGGTCAGATAATTCAACTGTTGCGCCGTGCGATGCGGCAGCAGGTCTGTACTGCGGTGGCGACTTTCGAGGCATTATCAACAAGCTGGATTATATTCAGGATCTGGGATTTTCAGCGGTAAGTGCTCTTCCTATCGTCATTCTCTTGTCTTGGCAATGGATCTGTTCCTTTCCGTCTTAATGACAAGCAAGCCACTCCTCGTTCACGAGGGGGCCACGACGGAGTGGCTGCAGAATAGCCACGGCCCTACCCCGTGACATTTCCTCCCCGTGACACTAACAAATACAGATATGGATATCGCCCGTGACATATCAAGTCCCCCAAGTCACCAAAGACCTGTCCTGTAAGTCTCTCTCTCTTCCTCTCTCGCCTCCATTCTCCGTATGCCACGCAGATTCCTAATGCATCGAAATCTTTGTCGCAGCATACCATGGATACTGGCAGCAAGATATTTACCGGATCAATCCCCGATTCGGTACGCCTGGCGATCTCAAGGCCCTCTCTGATGCGCTCCATGAACGCGGAATGGTAAGTGTCCACCATCAGCGCCATTGATCGTATCTGATCTATTGCCTTCGATCTCTGCCCGTATTCCTCTCTAATACGTGTCCTATGCTGACAAGCACAGTATCTGATGCTCGATGTGGTGACCAATCACTTCGCGTGGGCTGGAAATTATACTACGATCGATTACAGCCAGTTCCATCCGTTCAATAAGCAGGATTATTTCCACCCTTTCCGGCTTCTCTCAGACGACCCGCTGAATGAGACGTGCGTTGTGGATGTAAGTGCATAGGGCAAAGACCGATGACATGAAGGGTAAATCGATTGTTGCCCAGAGGAATTGCCCACTGATATCCATTGACTGTTGCTAGTGCTGGCTTGGAGATGAGATTGTGACGCTTCCGGACCTCAGAACTGAAGACAGCGATGTCTCGTCGACATTCTACTCCTGGATAGGCGAGCTGGTCTCTAATTATTCGGGTCAGTATCTCCCTGTACTTTGAACCGTAACCTAGGACCAATTCTAACGGGCTCGTCTCGTTCAGTCGATGGCCTGCGTCTCGACAGCGTCTTCAATGTCAATCGAAATTTTTGGCCGGGGTTCAATAAAGCCTCGGGGGTGTACTGTATCGGCGAAGGAAATACAAACAATGCATCATCCATTTGCCCTCTCCAGTGGAGTATGGATGGGGTTTTGAACTACCCTATGTTCGTCTTCACCGTGCTACCTAACATAAGTTCAAAAGTGCTGATCCCCGGCTCAGGTACTATCGCCTTACCGGTACATTCAACAACACGAATGCGGACATGTCTTACCTGCTCGAGGGACTAGAAGAGGTGAAGGTCAAGTGCAGGGTATGTCATATCCGTAGTCCATATATGAACTTCATGCGTAGATCAGTTGCTAATTCCAGATGCGCACAGGATATTTTCACGCTGGGAACCTTCACTGAGAATCAAGATGTGCCTCGATTCGCTTCTCAGACCCAGGACTTATCTGTTCGTATTCCTCTTCCCCGTCCTTCAAGCAGTTCAATTCTAACCATGTCTGCCTCTAGCTGGCCCGAAATATTATCACTTACAATCTTCTTGGAGACGGGATACCTATCCGTACGTGGTTCTCCTCCTTTCTCTCCCTTTTTCTGATATATGGAGGCATAGTTCTTGCACATTCTATTAACCAGGGTTCTTCCACAGTCTACTATGGCCAAGAGCTACACCTGCAAGGGCCATATAACCCCCTCAACCGGGGAGCGCTCTGGCTGACCGGCTACGCGAATGACACCACTTCCCTTCCCTCTCTCGTCCAGTCTCTGAATCGACTTCGCGCGCACGCCGCCGGCAACGGCACTCGATTCACCGAATCCTCCTCTTCTCCCCAACAACACGACTATCTCACCTACGTGTCCTACCCGATCCACAACACCTCCCACACCGTCGCCTTCCGGAAGGGGTATCCAGGAAACCAAGTCATCACCGTGCTGTCGAACCTGGGTTCCCGGCCGAGCAGCAACGATCCAGAGACCTCGTTCACGCTCCCCGCCGCCGGGACGGGCTTCCACCCGCACCAGAACGTGACCGAGATCCTCTCCTGCCGGTCCGTCCTGACGGACGGGGCAGGCAATCTCAATGTGAACCTCGCGGACGATGGTGGGCCCCGGGTATATTACCCGACCAACAGCCTCAATGGCTCGGTCCTCTGTGGCCACGAGTTGAAAGCGAAGTCGAGCGCCTCGTCGATGATATTCGCGGCATCACATGGCTCATTGCTAACGACCGTCTTCACGATGCTGCTATTCCTGACGACGGAGATGATGACTCTATTGTGATGATGAAAACTGGATATTAACACATCAAATTATCTACCTCTGTTTGGAAACGAACAAAAATGCTTTGGTACTGATATTTATTATACGGGTCTACCGGGAGTATCATTTCTTTCTTTCTTTTCACGATAGACAGGGTTATATGGTAGACGGGGTTATATACAGGGATATCATATAGACAATTTGTTTGATTTACTTGATTCTATACCATACCACTATTTTTATCGACGATTAGAAATCTAATCCTATCTTTATTCGTCTTCTTCCCTTTCTAACCAACTCATCACCAAGTCTCCTGCTTATAGCGACCATCTTTTTCCATCTCAATCAGATACTGCTCCGCCTGCTCCCGGGTATAATGTGGGCCTGAGCTGTCCTGCTGCTGGAAGCACTCGATCAACGCCTCCCGGACCGCCTGCGGCATTCTACCCGACGAACCACAGATAAAGACCAACCCGGCCTGATCATGAAGCAGACGGAAGAAAAGCGATGCATTCTCGCGAATCCGGTCCTGGACGTAGATCTTCTGGCGCTGGTCGCGGGAAAACGCAGTCAGGACGTGCAGGTCGATAGACCCGGACTCCATGAGCTGCTTCCACTCTTCTTCGAAAAAGTAGTCCGCCGCGCGGTTGCGCGCCCCAAACACCAAGACCGTAGAGCCGATGGGCGGCGGAGGACCGTCCGGGTGCTTCTCACGGTAGGCCTTGACGAGGGCGGCTTTCTCCCAGATCATGGCGCGCAGCGGAGCGAGCCCCGTGCCTGGACCGATCAGCACAGCGGGCCCAACCAGCTGCTGCAGCGTCGGCTTGAGCCCGCCTCTCTGGAGCTGGATTTTGAGGGTGCTGCCGGGCCGGAGCACGGACAGGTAGCGCGTGCAGACGCCCTCGCGGATCTTCTTGATGATGGTCTGATACCTGACGATAGCGATGAGCAGCTCGAACTTGGTCCCGCCGCCGCCATCCGGCGCGCGTTTGAGTTCGCCGCCACTGGCGATGCTGAACTGTCGCCCGCGCAGGACAGGGAAGACGGATGGCGCATGCTGCCAGGGGATCTTGACGCTATCAAACTCCTGGAGCACTTCCAGAATGCTCCGTCGCGGTCGTGTCGTGTAGTCCCAGAATTCATCGACGTACTCCGGGTTCGTGAACTCTAATAACCGTTCTTTATGCATGATGTTGTCCGTGTAATGAGCTATGCTTGCAAAAAAGGACCGCCGGGGTATCGCTCGAATGTCCAGATATTCCGTGAGAAGAATGCGAAGAGTCAAATAGGGAGGATGCGAAGAAGAAGACGAAGAAGAAGGAACTAAATATGGGATGGGCGGAGGAGGAAGATCCTCCGTTTTACCCCGTAGACCAACTCCTGGGGCAAACACGACGGGCTTGTCTGCGACGTCCGCCCAGCCCATCAAGTCGATTAGCATGTCCACATCAGCGGCAAAATTCTTCGGTGTAATCATTATCATGTCCCCGGGAGCATAAGAGACGGGATCAGGAGTTGTCAAGCAGATATGACGAACATCCTGCCAGTGGTTCTGCGGTGTGACGCGCTTGTTCTGCGTCAGCGTGGCGGTCATCGTATCAGGGATAGGCCGCGTGTCATGGTCAATGCGATATAGATCGTGTTTTCCGGGACAGTGTCCCTCTTTCTGATCTAGTTGTGGCGCAGCAGACGCAGCAGCGCTGCTGTCCTGCTCTTGCAAGATCCATTTCGGCGGAAGCTGGACGTCGTCTGGTATTGGAAGCTGGCTTGGAGGCAGCGGATATCTGTCCAATAAATATTTTCGCAGATCTAAAGCCCACGGAATAAAAGTGCCCTCGAGTCTGCGAACTGATTAGTTTCATTTGGGCCAACGTTGCAGAAGTCGCCGAGAAGAAGAGGAGAAAACGTACCCCTCAGGATGCCGTTGATCAGCCTCAGCACAAGGATATATCTCATTCGCACCAAGCTGAAACAGCCTCTTGCGGAGTTTCTTCGCAGCCCAATTGAATCTATTTCCGTCAGTAGGTGCATATAATTGCAGAAAGAAAGGAAAGGGAAGGAAAGGAAAAATGAGGCATACTTCGGATAGGAACTATCCCCCAGCCCAAACAGGGTAAAATTGACTCCATTCAAAAAAGTCGGCGGCAGCCTCTTCAGAAGCAGCGTCTTCCAGAACGCGCGCGCATTGGCAGGAAAATCGCCTTGTCCGGTGGTCGAGACGACGAATATCGTCAAGAGATGGAATGAGAGTGATTCCTAAAAAAGAAAAAAGAAAATTCAGGATGGATATCAGCTTTGCATTATCCCTATTGCCATTGAAAGGAAGAGAAAGGAAGAAAGAAAGAAAGAAAGAAAGAAAGAAAGAAAGAAAGAAGAAGAAAGGGCTATGTTTTTTTATTCTTTCTCATACGTACGGCTTTAACAGCATCAAGCTCAGCTACATGCGTCACAAAATGCAACCGCTCCGCAACCCTCCCCAATTCCTCCGCCACCTCCTGGGCGTTTCCCGTTTCGGAGCCATAGAGAATGAGAGCCGTCCTCGAGCGCTGCTGCAGCTGTTCATTTTCATGTTCATTCCCCTCGGCACTACTCATCCTGCTGCGTGGGGAGAACTGGGGTCGCGGTGAATACGACGAGAGTGAGAGAGAAGCGTCGCCGGTGTCGGGGATGTATTACTATACGGAGGAACCAAAGTTGGTACCTAATTAATAAATCTCATTTGCGGGAATCGGCGTGACGTCACGTTACTTGGTGGAACCTTCTTTTTTCCCAATTCAACTAATTATTTAGCAGTGCCTTAAGAAGGATTATTGATATTAAAATAAGTGATTATTTTCAATGATAATAGGTTAATTTTGGAGATTGACGATCTGATAAGCGCTGAGATTTTATTTTTGATAACAGCAGAAGAACCCCGCCAATGTCATTGACATGGTGTGGGGTGTCATTCGCCCGAATTAAAAATATACAGTCAAAGTCAGGCTTCTTATTCTACTGGACTTTTAAGGCCTGTCATTTTTAAGAATACAACAAGCCTCAGCTTTCCGACTCGAAATGATCCTCATTGGTGCGATTTATATTTATATACAACTTACTACGATCCCACTGCAAAGCAGAGTCCGAGTAGATAGCTGATGAGCGTCTCATTCCAGAATCAGGTCACGGCAATTGCAATTTCTCACGCATTTTGTTACTACCATGCAGATCAAGGAAACGCTTAAATTGAAACGAGACAAAGGGGTATCTTGTTTGACAGATCCAGCATCGCTAATAGATATCTTCATCACCACCTCCACCACCATCCGCAAATCCATCTATATCGCCCTCATCCTCACCAGCATCAAAGTACTGCTCCGCATTGTAATCGCCGCCCATCTCGTCGTCGTCTTCGGAGAAATCGTCATCTTCAAGCTCTTCCTCTTTCTCATCCTCTTCTTCCAAATCTCCTTCCTCGTCGGTTCTCTTCCCCTCGTCCTCGTCCTCGTCCTCGCCGTCGTCAAGCTTCCGACGCTTGGCGATCTCTTCCTCGTCTTCCTCCTCCTCGTCGTCCTCGAATCCGCGCTTGAATGAGCGTTTTCTCATCGCTTCGATGCCGAAGACGGAGCTATCGGGTTTGTAGTTGGGTTGAATGGTGCGCCACAGCTCGCGGGGGAAAAAATTCAGGGCTGTAATTGATTGTAGAAACCATGTTAGAAGCTGAAACCGTTTGAAGAACGACAATTGGGCCCGCCGCACTCACCATACGGCCGTCCCTGGATCTTCGGCAGCGCTCTCTTCTTTTTCTGGTATTTTTGCGAGTAAGAGGGCATCCCATGGAAGGCATCGAATAGCGCTCGTGCGGCACTGCCTTTCTTCGCCGAAGTCCTGGCCGCATCGAGAACGGTATAGTAGGGACCGTCGTGGAACTTCTCTCTCAGCGCGCGATAGCGGTCGACCTCGGCTTGTTCACGGGGCTGCAGCCTTGCCGCCTTGGGGACATCGTATTTCTGATCGAGAGTTAGCATTATTGCGGCGACAGTCGACATCGTAGACAGCCCGGTCCTGTCTCAAACGTACGGGAAAGAGAGGCGTAGGAGCGTTGTCTGGTTCCCCGCCGGGTTCAGCTGTCCAGGCGAACTCTGCGCCAGGGGGCTTCTTGCCATTCTTCCCACCGAATCGTGACATGCTCGATTGGTCGAGGGGACACGGAGTGACGGAGCTAGTGAGATCAACAGACGGGAGAACCGGGAAGCGACAGAAAGTGTAAGTGGCAAGGGAGGAGTTGTTCAGAGCTCCAACTCTGAGGAAGGAGGAAAGAGAGAGGAGTCTGGAAAATTATTATTGAATTTTTATTGAGACATCATCTTGTCTCTGGAAGGGAAGACAATAGTAAAAAAAGTTATGATGTTCGTATGCCGCAACTGCCACATTCACCGCCTCCGCCTAAAAAGGTAATTAGGGCATACCCTAGAAACCAAGCAATGGTAGCTTCAGAAGCACAATGTAGATGTCATTCAACATCCATTTACGAGAGATGGGCAAAATCATCAACATAGTGTCATTCTACACATTACAGTACCTAGTTATCTGTACATTGTACGTGAATGGTGGATTTCGAGAAAGCTACATCCTGCTTAAGATAAGAGGTTGCAACCCGTTATTATACCCCATCTATAGCAGTATTTCTATAAGCTCATACCGACACGGACCTACATTCCGAGTACATCCACTCGGCTTCCAGCTTGAGCCGCTGGAGGAAACGGGCCTTCCCTGACACGCTGCTCCAGAGTCCGTACAATGTCTGCAAAGCCTTCTACTTGAACAGCTGCCCCCCTCAGTGCATCACGTAAGGCGACCAGTACATCATACTTTGCGCTAGCAATCCGCCAGATCGCACTCTCCGTATCCCCCGCGCCACCTCCGACGAAGTTGGCGTATGACTGCGGCGGTTTGAAAAGATACGGAAGGACGGTTGTCAACGCTGGGGGTGCAAGTACAGCCCAGGACCCTGAAGTAGGGAGAACTCCCGATGTGGAAGACGACAGCCGATTCAGTTCGTCTTCAGACGGGAGCTTGAAGGGGGCGTCTGCTGGTACGTTCTGAGCCTCTTCCGTTGACAGGGTTTTCCAGTTGGCCGTGATGACAGCTTTAATCAACGCAATCGCTGACAGCGCCACGTCCTGCATTGCCACAATATCAGCAGCCGTGACAATATGTTGCCAGAAGTTTGCATGATCATTCAAATATATGAAGTAGAGTATCCGTGCCGCGACAGCTTCCTTCTGCGCATCTGTCGGGGCTCCGCTAACGACGTTCAAAGAAGAACTGTTCTCTGATTTCGGTGGTCCATGGAAAATTCGCGCCAATGCGTTCAGACAGTCCTTGTTCGCAGGATTGCTGGGGACAGCCTGAAGGGGGCTCAGAGCCCGTCTGCTGGCATCGACAAGCAGAACACGAGGGAGAGAGGACAGCACAGTCAGGTCACCTGTCGGCACCGTTCCATGCGCCCACTGAACCGACGGGATTGACAATGCTCGGTAAATCCTGGTCAGAAGCCGTTCCAGCAACTCGCGTGGACTCTGTAACAGATGGTTAGGGTACAGTTGCGCGTATTGTGAAACGTAAGCCATGATTGGATTGGACAAAAACATGGCGTCAACGGAATCGAGTTTCGATGCATCGAGATAGTAGTCCAGTATCATCTGGTGTAGGTTCTGTTCCATGAGGAAATCCAGAGCCCGTGAGGAAAATGGCGATGATGAGTGGGAGCGATTGGGAATTCCCAGGCCAGGCGCATCAATCTGTAACAGCTCGCGAAAGAAATTCAGCTGAGTCATGTGCATCAAGACATCGCCAGTGTCAACCATTCGACAAGCGACAAAGTGCAACAGGTTGCTGCTCTGATACTTGGACTCGATTTCCGGAATGTGCGAGCTTGTTATTGCGTCCCAACGAAGAGCACCTGCTTTTACAACAAAGTCCATCAATCGTCCTTGGGCCACTGTCTTTTCACGTTTCGAGAGCTGACCGGGCACCCCAGCATCAACAAGGCTGCATGTCGAAAATAAGTAGCCGTAGACATCCTTGTCAGTGAAGATTCTCCTCCACATCAGGCCCTGCCCCCGTGCTGTCTCTTGAGTGCCATTTCCATCGCTCTCAGTTTTCAGTGAGCCCGTATGGTCCACCTCCAGCAGCGACCAAAGAACGTCGAATGCAGCCTGAGCAACCTCTGTCGTAGATGTCGATAGCCACAGCTCTACAAGAGAGACCACCAGATCTGAGTTCCCAGCAACGACCGCCGCATCTCCAGGAGATCCGCTTGCCTTTCCCAAGAGAGACAGCGCTAACAGGTTGATAGGTGGCGAAGGCGCCTTGATTCCAGCAACCAAGTTAACCGGAGGATCAATGGCCTGGATATCAGAGAATGTGAGAAACGCTGTCGATTTGATTCCCAGTGTCGTCAAAGGGGTTGGATCCTCGCGCAGAATTGGGAGAATCTGTGATATTTGCGTGATGAGGGACGCAGCCACCGTACGATCTGTGTTTTCGGTGATCTCAAGCTTCAGCTTGTCGATGGCGGGGACATCTAGAGGCGTGGAGGGGTCTGCGATGATTTTATCGAGATTTTTCTTCACCGCAGAATATGGCGATGGAACCGCCATGACTGCCAATCAGAAGGGAAATGCCCAAGAATCTGAGCAGTACGGCTGTAGAAACAGAGGAGCTGAACTGCGTAGACTGACTTGGGAAAGCAAGCTTCTTGAAGCTAATGCGGGGAGCTCGTAATGGGGTGCAAACGAGACAAACACAGCGGGCGGGATGGCCTTCTCCGCAATATTGCTGGACAACGAGTGACTACGGTTCGCGGTTATTGTAGCCTCTTAGTCAAACGAACTGGGACTCTTCTCAAGGACGTCGTCCCCTCCGATAGCCAACATGGCAGAGAGCTCTTCGAATCCGCTGATCTCTTCTAAGCCGTCGGACTCCGGTCTTCATGTCCAACTCCATCCCCTCGTTCTCCTCACCATCTCCGATCATATCACGAGGCATACAGCGAGGCAGCAACAAGGACCTATTGTCGGCGCTCTGCTCGGCCAGCAGCAGGGCCGGGAAATAACCTTAGAGTATGCATTTGAATGCCAGACAATCACAGGTCCTAACGATGAGGTCCTTCTCCACCACACATGGTTTGAGGAAAGAGTGAAGCAATGTACGTCAAACTACTGATTAAATCCCAGAGAGAAATACTGACAGCTTGAAAACAGTCAAGGATGTACATAAATCCCCAGCGCTCGATTTGGTTGGCTGGTTCACTGTTACTGCGCCGTCCGGCCCCGATGCTTCTCATCTTCCCATCCACCGGCAGATCCTCCATGACTTCAATGAATCCGCAGTGTTTCTAGCATTTCACCCAGCCCTTCTTCAGTCGCCCTCTACGAATGGAGCCAAGCTTCCCCTGACAATTTATGAGAGTGTCTTTGAGGGTGAAAACGTGGGGGACGCAGACAAGGTCATGCAGGTCGATGGGGAGGAGCAGTCGTTAAACATCCGGTTCCGAGAATTGCCGTACTCTGTGGAGACGGGAGAGGCGGAGATGATCAGCGTTGACTTTGTCGCTCGAGGCGGAGGCAATGCTATGGCGGTTGAGGCTCCTGGGACCGCTGCCGCGGCTGAAGCACCGTCGGAAGCGGGCAAAAAGAAGAGACATGCAGGCGCCGCGGAAAAGGCTGATGGCGAGCAGAAACCCAAAGAAGCTACTTCTGCTCTCTCCCCAGAGGATGAAGACCGTAAGTGGGAACTTTTCCAAAGACCAACGTTCATGACTGACCTGTTTTCGCCTCTGCAGTGATTGCCAATCTTACCACGCGTCTCAATGCGGTGAAAACGTTGGAATCCCGGATACGTTTGATCAAATCATACTTGGCCAACCTACCCCCATCATTTCTCGACGGCAGCAGCGGTCAATCCGGATCGAAAGATCCCGGCACCCCTGGCCTCTCATATCCCATCCTCCGCAACATTCAATCCCTCATCTCTGGCCTGTCCCTTTTGACTCCGCAAGACGAGGAAGCATTTGCCGTGGAATCCCTTGCCCAGGAGAACGATGTCACCCTGGTGTCCCTGCTGGGCCTCCTTGGGGAAAACGTGCAACAAATGCGAGAATTGGGCAAGAAATCCGCCATCGTGGAATCCACAAGACAGAGCACGGCATCCTCCCGAAAGGCTCTTCTTCAATCGCGGTTCGAAAGCGAGCTCCGAGAAGGCGCCTTTCCGGGAGCTATGCACGTGTCGTGATTCGAGAGAACTACCATCGATCATGCTACGGATGAGGTTTTTTACGATCTATTCTATTATTTTTGTGGCTGAATGGCGTTTTTGGCGTCTCTTTCTCTTTTTTCTTCATTTACAGGGAATTAGATTCTACGAAGAAGCTAGTTATTAGTGATGGTGAAGAAAACTCAGTATGATGATGAGGATATGATACAATTACGATAAGATAGATGACAAGTTGCTCAACATCAAGCAATGAACAAAGAAGATGAAAAGACAAAAAAAGTCCTGTTTTTAATCAGTAATTTACCCCCTGCCTGTGCTCCCAATCATCTACATTCGTCTTGGCCAGCTCTTTGTTGAGCTGGTGCAGCTGGCCTGACCTGACCTGCTGAAACCACCCACAAGAACCCGTATTATATTTCCTAGCACAAAAAAAAGGCAACTTGGGTGTTCTGCCCAGAGGGAGGACACCCCATCTCAGAAGACTTTTTGTTTTATTTATTTTTTATCCCTTTTTTTGGGGAGGGGAGGATGTTGATTTGCCTGCTGATAGGCTGAGACCTTATATGTCCTATCTAGGTATGTAACATGGGGTGCTGGTGAGGAGGATGGTTAGAAATCTAGCTTGACCTGGCCTGCAGCCTGCTGGTAAGAATAGTCAAAACACTCACCTTTGCCGACCCAGATCTAACCTGAGATGACCTGCTGCTGGACAACCTTGGAATGCTCAAACCCCTCACTTTACCCGCCCCATATGATATGTAATGATCAGAGTCAGATACCTTCTAATAGTCGTGCACCAAATAACTGATAGAAGCCATTATGCATGTATGGCTGAATCTGAACAGCCATTAGGGAGTAGAAATAGAGATGACAGGAATTTAATGGATTGGGCTGATTATGCTGGTAGGCATATGTTTAAGGGAAACAGATGACATACACTATCATTTCATTTCTTACAACTTGAAGACATGCTTTATAAAAGGAAAACACCATATGTAGATATATATATATACACGGCCCGATGCCTTTCCTCTTAATAAGCATATCCTACATGTTGAGCACCTCTCAACGCTTCACTCCACTGTTTCTAATACATCATTATGCTATAGCTCAGCAGTAAAGCAGTATCATTGCTACATCTGTAAAAGCTCTTTGGCGAACAATTTATCGAGATTGTGCCGCTTAAGGTTCGAGGGGTCATCGGCAACCCTTACCGTGGATTCGATATAGGATATGAAGTAGGCTCGCGGCCGGCATGACTCCTGATTTGACCTCCTTCATCAAATAAGAACTGCAGAGCGGCAAATGTTTAATATAATTTGTACGATAAGGAATTGTCAAGCAACCTGCAGCTAAAGTTCATGCTTGGCAACAGAAAGCCGCATACTGTTAGAGTTTGCCCCGACTGAGGCTTAACTTTAGTCTAGGTTTAAGTACAGCATGGCTCTCTCTGTGTCGGACTATGGATTTGTCGTAACAGCAATTCTTGACCTAACTGACCATTGCCTTCTTGATTACTTATCCCCTCCCTATCAGACATGCAAGTGCCTCAGCGGTTAAGGACCCCAGCTCATTCGTTGACCATGCCAAAGTTTGACTTGCTCTATGCTTGAGGCCCAACCTACATCTGTAGTGTCCTAATCGGCCTCGTACTAGCTGATGTCTGATTCGCAACTTTCCTCTTCCGGTCCACAAGATCATTGAGGACTTGGTGTCTGAGTATGATTGTGCTTCAGGGGAGTTACACGAATATAGAAGGAATACTACACCTCATGGATTTGCAAAGACAGTTTTTATGAGTGATATCAACTAGCATAAATGATGATAGCGCGCTGCAAACTTGGTACTGTACTGTTTTCTTTTTGTGCTATTGAGATTCAGCAATCTTCGGACTTGGATGAATAACTCGATGAACTATCTATCGATTAACCAACCAATTAATCAACTAATCAGCAAATCTGGCAGATACTCTACGGGGTTGCTGAAGCTAGAGGATTGCTAGATTACCTCTAGTTCTAGTAATCTTCTCTAGGTTCCTAGCTGAGTATAATAGTATCTAATTTTTGTCGTCTTGCGCATTCATATCTGCCTTTCGCTAGATTAGGAGATTAATAAGATCAATATTTCTAGACTGAACTACACACTGTAGTGCCATTCTGCGATTTTTATTAAGGGCATTTAAATCCAATCCTTGATCAAGCAGAAGTTGCATAACTTCCAAATATTCCCCCTTAGCTGCCAAGTGTAGTACTGTTGATTTGTAGCCTATAGTAGTAGTATTCACATTTACTCCATTTTATAGCAAAGCTTGAACTACTTATCTTGATCCATTAACAGCAGCGTGATAGAGGGCTATAGCTTGAACTCGACTGCAGCCTGAGGAATTCACATCGCATCTCTATGAGATGAGCCATTCTATGACTTTACAAAGATCAAAAGCAGCAGCAACAGACATAGGAGTCCGCTGGTCAAAGATACGCAGTAATTTGAAATAACTGGATATTCTCTCAGAGATACCATTAACGATCATAGAGCGCATTCTAGTAAGGTCCATCCATAGTTTTTAATGACGGAATTCTGGGTTGAATAAATTCTTGAGAAGTAAGCTGACGTCCTGAGAGGTCTGCCCACTTGAGAGAATATGGAAAGGCCAAGTTAGGGCCGCGTATGGCAGAAGGCGAAACTTTCTCATCTTCTTTTTCAGGCGCCCTTTTGTCACCAATCTTACTTTGGAGAGGCACATCAAGGAAAAGATTTGTTGCCAATCGGTCCCACAGTGATTCAGCTGGCAAATTCGGCCAACGTACATAAACATAGATTCATTGCCTTCTAGAACATATCCTGGCTTCTAAGCTTGTCTCTATTATAATGCCTTCAGCTCTGCAGCAGTAAGCTGCCACTTTATCTGATAAAGCTCCTGTTTATAAGCTTGTAGGCTATAGAGAGCCTCTTCTATCATGTTATCCTTGCTTTCTGATAGAAGTACCTTGAGCTCATAGTTGACCTTGGTGAAGTCTTGATAGTTTTAAAGATCACACTACTGATTTGCAGGCAAATACTGCATCATCTGCGAATTACACCCAAGAGATTAGCTTTATAGAGTCTCTTAATAGTCTTGTTGCCCTTTTTTTACCCCAATAGGAGGCTATTCGATCAACCCTGACTTTATAGTTATAGGACTTATTAAAGATGTTTATAACTAGAACAAACGCAGCGAGGAAGTATATTACTTAAAGAAAGATCAAACAGCTTTTCTGGAGGAATGGGAAGACCAGGAAGTTTTGTCCTTAAAGAATTAACAGCTTCCTTAGAAGAGAAAGAAGTGCATTTCATACATGGATAGGAGCAAGATTACGGCCCTTTCATTGCTACAGTTTATGTGCTCGTCCCTAATGATCCATGCCTGCTGATGTGTCAATGATATCAAAACCAACAAGTGGCAGCAGAGGAAAGCAGCGAGACAGCACGGGGCAAACGACAGTAGACGGCAGCAGAGGGACAGCCTGGCAGCAGTAAAGCGGCAGCCGAAGGATTCCCGATCTGGTCAAGTGGAAATTCGATTTGGGGGATTACTACCTATGAAGCCAAAGAGAATATACCTGTGGAGCCTTTTTTTTTTAAAAAAAAAAAGTTTAAGGTAAAAACCCCTATTTTAGCCCTAATATTTATAAAATTTGCCATAAAAATAATTATGACTAATCTAAAATCTTAAAAAAGTAGGCGAAGTGGTAAAGGGTCTTCACTGAAAAAAAATCGTTTTGGCCCGATGGCCGCAATGGCTTGCCGTAAATATGTTGATTTTATTCAGTCCATTATAACAATTAGCATAAGCAGTGGTAGCAGGCAGTTCTTAGAAGTAAGTAGTAGCAATCAATGGGCCTGATAACGATTCTAATTTTTTCACATTCATTGAGTCTTGTCGGCAGAATAGGTATCCGCCCATACATACTCCCGAATTCTGTCTCAGTTTTGCTTTTTTTGGTTTAGATAAAGAAGTATGCTCACGTTGGTGTTATATAAGGCCACAACCAGTGCCTGATCGAGCAGATGACTCATGAAACTCCCTAATTTAGGCTAATATATTAATAGAGAGTAAATCTCCTATGTGATCAAGAACCAAGATCTGCATATGCTCTTCTTGAACCCAGTCCTTTTACCACTTATGAATTTGCAGGATCTTAAAGTAGTCAACTATAAACTAGTAAACTAGTTGTTTTATAAGTAACAGAGGCACTTTATAAAGACCCCCTTAATATACTATTTCTAATATCAGCATGTAGCATTACAGGGTTATTAACCTGATTTAGCTCATATTGGAGT